>NC_058080.1:81855138-82019608 GCF_014858855.1 Bufo gargarizans
TTCACGTATTGCGTTTTATTTTATTTTTTAACTGTATAAGGCAACTTACCTATTGGTTGGCTATGGCTATTGGCTAAAATGGGTATTTTACGAATATTCGCTATATTGCTATATATTCTTGTTTTAGAATATGAAGAATAGTCTAGAAAATGAAGTTATAGCAATATAGCAAATATGTAACGGCGTCACGCAAAGGGAGGGAAAAGGGAAGGCCCTGCCCAAGGGAGAGGGAAAGGTGGTGACCCCTGACTCACCTTGCGGCTGGCACCTGACTGCCCTGACGTCCCTAGACGGGTTCCTCACCCGTACGCTGATCATGTGCCTAAACCTTGGCTTTCCCTAAGATGAGCCCTATGTAGTGAACGGGGCAGTGGGATCACTAGTCCGCACCACTGACACTAAGAGGAAAACACCAAGGAGAGAAACAGACAATACAGACAAACATAATCCCAGGTGGGCCGACAACAGCTGACCACAAAGGCCCAACAGGGATCCGGAGGGTAACGTTCTGGAACAACAACCAGGGAACGCAGCAACACAGCTCCAGTGGGTCAGTATAGAAGTCCAGGCAGGAAGCTCTATATCTGGCAACCAGAGAAGTGTGAGAGGGGAATATAAGGAGGTTGGGAGTGCTGGACAAGGAACAGCTGAGGAGAAGGAGCTACGGATCCCTGAGTGAGCCAAAAAGGGTTGCAAAGCAAACCCAGAAAGCTACCATAAAGAAACAGCCCTATCTTTCTACATAGAGCGCGCAGCCACCCACTGCGACTTCCTGACCCCGGGTATAATGGAGTCAGGCGTGGTTCTTGACACCCTCGTGACAGTACCCCCCTCTCTACGACGGGCCTCCGGACACTCAGGACCAGGTCTCTCAGGATGAGAGGCATGAAAAGCCCGAACTAGCCTGTCGGCGTTTACCTCAGACGCAGGAACCCACATTCTTTCCTCGGGACCGTAACCTCTCCAATGCACCAGATATTGAAGAGAGTGGCGGACCCGGCAAGAATTAACAATTTTGGAAATCTGAAACTCTAGATTACCATCCACAACAACAGGAGGGGGTGGCAGCGGTGACGGTTCTAGAGGTGGAACATATTTCTTGAGTAACGACTTATGAAAGACGTTATGGATTTTAAAAGTCTGAGGTAGCTCCAGGCGAAAAACCACGGGGTTAATGATGGTTACAATTTTGTAAGGGCCAATGAACCTAGGACCCAGTTTCCAAGAGGGAACCTTTAATTTAATATTCCTAGTAGACAACCACACATAGTCATTCACTCCTAGGTCCGGACCAGGCGACCGTCTCTTATCAGCCATGCATTTGTATTTACCTCCCATATTTTTCAAGTTAGCTTGCACCTTCTGCCATACCGATGAAAGAGATGACGAAAACCGCTCCTCTTCGGGAACCCCAGAAGACCCCCCTCTTTGAAAGTACAGAATTGGGGATGAAAACCATATGCACCAAGAAATGGTGACTTGCCAGTGGATTCCTGACGACGATTATTTATGGCAAACTCAGCTAACGGTAAATATGATGACCACAACTCTTGGTTTTCAGACACAAAACATCTTAGATATGTCTCAAGGTTTTGGTTGGTACGCTCAGTCTGTCCATTCGACTGAGGATGGAAAGCTGAGGAAAATGACAAGTGTATGTAACAGGGTTAAATTCAGACTTCCCAACAGAACAAAAACATAAGGCTGTCACTAGAGGGAGCTCTAACATGATTACACTGGTTGAGGAGAGTTAGGGCCTGATGCTCATATTAAAGTTGGACATCAACTGAGCCACATGTCATGTCTCTCCTGTGTTAAAACAGGTTAGTGTTATAACTATAGATGGAATATAATTGTTGTTATGTTAACCTATAGGGTGCCTATTTTCTCTTCTGTATATTATTACAAGATGCTGATATATTAAAGTTGGACATCAACTGAGCCACATGTCATGTCTCTCCTCTGTTAAAACAGACGCTGTCGGCTGCATCGTGGCACTAGTCTGCACTACCACCACAAACACGGGTAACATTTGGGGGCTCGTCCGGGATGAGTAATTATCGTGCAAGACAGTCACAGAGTGAGAAGGCTGCCATTACAGTAAAGGGAGAGAGGAGGCTTCAAGCAAGCTATACAGGATCTAAGATGGCGGACGCAGCATCAGTGAAGAAGCTGCAGTGGCAGATCCAGAAGCTGCTGCACACATTGTCTGAGGATCAGCTGCACTCACTTGCTGTACAGATTCAGGGAGATGCTGGAAAAGAAGTTCCCCAAGTTACAGGTTCAAGTGAGCAGGAGATCTGTGAGTACATCCTGGGACATTTACAGGGAGAAGCGGTGTACAGCATGGAGGACAGTGGTAAGGCATATCTGCTTCAGATAAAAGAACTGGCTGAGTCCTTGCTAGGAGAAAGACACTCTGACACTCCACATGGAAGTGTGAACAGAGAGCACAGCACAATTCACACAAAGGACAGGACAGGGCACATGGCAGAAAGTGGGTTTACATTAAAGGACTTAGCAGCTTACCTGCCAAGAAAAGAGTTTAAAATTCATGGTGGGCAAATTTCAGACTGGGACTCTGAACTAACATATAGCAGTGTATGTAGACAGATTGATGAAGGTATACAAGAAAGATACTCAGAGTTAGAAATCATCAGAACTGTGCTGGTAACTGTGAAACCAGGAACTTTTAAGGAGATGCTGGTAAACAAGGAGGATCTTTCTGTAGCAGAGCTGAAAAGGTTTCTGCGCTCACATCTTCAGGACAGGAGCAGCACTGACTTGTTTCAGGAACTGATGAACGCTAAACAGCATGATAATGAAACTCCGCAGCAGTTTGTGTATAGAATTATGGGGCTAAAACAGAAAGTTTTGTGGTCTTCCCAACAAGTTGGTGCTGTAATTACCTATGACAAGAATTTGGTACAAGGAGTGTTTCTTCACACGTTATATCAGGGGTTAAGTGAGAAATATAGTGACATTAGAAGAGAGATTAAGTTATATATTTCTGACTTATCTACAAGTGATGATGTGCTGCTAGAAATAGTTACCAAGCTAGCCAGAATAGAAGCAGAGAGGCGAGCCAGATTAAGTGGCAGATCCAGGCTGACTACTGCCAATGTCATCCAGACACAGGATGGAAGAGAATCCAGACACCAGGCTGGTGACAACCAACCCTCTCTGGTAGAGCTGACAACACAAGTTGCTGCTGTCACAAAGAATGTACAATTGCTGCTACAGGCAGGGGCAATACAGAAGAATGAACATGGGCCGGTGAAGGTAGTGAATGACAGTGTTAAACCCAAGACTGTGCCTAAATGTAAGCAATGTGTGCATGAGGGGAGAGGAAAATGTTGGCATTGTTTTAAATGTGGTCAGGAAGGTCACAGTGCACGTGGCTGCATGAAACAGAAAAGGTTCTCGGGAAACGAGGAATGGTCATAGGTGAGGGACAATCAGTGATCAGTTCTCAAGACAAGTCCCAGACAGTCACAAAACTTAGTGAAATGCCCCTCCAACCAAAGAGTGGGGACAGGAGAAAAGTAGCCAGGCTGATAGGGGATAAATGCTTTCTGACTTGCAGTTTGGGAGGTGTGTCCACAAAAGCACTTGTTGACACAGGGTCCCAAATCAGTATTGTGGCTGCAAGCTGCATACAACAATACCAGCAGCACGCTACAGTGCAGCCTATTGGGAAATTGTCAGGAGAAAACGAATGCTTAACAATTAAAGCAGCAAATGGGTCTGTTATTCCTTATGATGGATGGGTTGAGCTTGAACTAAAAATTGAGAATAATAGAGAAAAGGTAACTATGGTTGTACCCATGCTAGTTAGCCAACATTGCCCCTTTACCACAATTATAGGGTTTAATGCAATTGAAGAATTGATTAAAGAAAATGCTGACAGTGGTAACTCTGATCAAAGTAGTGTCACCATACTATTAAGTGAGGCATTACATGTAAGAAAATGTAAAGCAAATGCTTTGGTGGGTCTTGTATTGTCACCCATGAGTAAAGATAATGAGTTGGTACGTAGCATATATACAGGCAGTCAAAGCATTAGGGTCCTGAAAGGGAAATCATGTGAGATTTGGTGTAATGTTGGTCCCTGGACTGGCGAGGAAACAGCGCTGTTTGAGCCACTATTGCCCAGTCAATGTCTTGAGGGTCTGGAAGCATTCCCTACACTTGTGAAGATACACAGGGGACGAACAAAACAGATAAAGATTCCCGTTCAGAACACCACTAAACATATTGTATACATTCAACCAAGGACTGTGTTAGGCATGATCTACCCAATTATGGAAGAGATCCCTGTGGATGAGATTAAAACTGCAAAACAAACGACACAAAAAAAAAATAGGAATACAATATCCATGATGCAAGCAAATGCCCAAAGCTTACAAGGCGAGAAATGGAATCCGCCAGTAGATCTACAGCATCCCACTGAAGAGGAGCAGACACTTGCTAGGCAGATGTTGTGGGAGGAGGCTGACATTTTTGCAAAAGAGGAGGAAGACATTGGGTGTATTCCTAATCTGAATCTGCAGATCAATTTAACAGACAAGATACCAGTGCAGAAGTCCTACAATTCCATACCAAAACCCTTATATCAGGAAGTAAAAGATTATATACAGAAGCTAATGAAGAGGGGGTGGATACGCAAGTCAAAATCATCTTACTCCTCACCTGTGGTATGTGTACGGAAAAAAGATGGCAGCTTGAGACTGTGCATTGACTTCAGAGAATTAAATAAGAAGACTGTACCTGATAGGCATCCCCTACCACGATCTCAAGATCTTTTAGATAATCTGAGTGGATTCTCATGGTTCTCTATTTTGGATCAGGGAAGTGCTTACCATCAAGGGTTTATCTCCAAAGAATCAAGGCACATGACAGCATTCAGTACATCATGGGGGCTACATGAATGGGTGAGGATCCCTTTTGGCTTGATGAATGCCCCAGCAGCATTCCAAAGGTGTATGGAAGAGACCCTGGAAGGTCTGAGAGATGAATGTTGCTCACCTTATCTTGATGACGTTCTGTGTTATTCTAAGACTTTTCCAGAACATATTGAAAGTTTAAGAAAGATTTTTCAGAGAATGCGTGCATATGGGATTAAGTTGAGACCAAATAAGTGTGAACTTTTCAAAAAAGAAGTGAGGTTCCTAGGAAGACTTGTGTCGGGCAATGGGATTCGACTGGACCCAAAAGATACAGAAGCAATTCAAGCAGTCAGAGAGAAAACACCAAGGACAGTGGGAGATATGAGAAAACTACTGGGGTTCTTGAGTTATTACCGCTGCTTTATACAAAACTTCTCCCGAATTGCGAAACCTCTATATGACTTGCTGCAGACAAAGAAAGAATCCAAGAAGACAAGTAGAAATAATTTAGCGAAGGAGAGGCTGCATGTAAAGGCAGGAAGAACACAACAGTTACCCTCAGGAACCTCAGTGCAATGGACAACAAAGCATCAGGAAACCATTGACAAGATAATAGCGTTGCTAACCAAACCCCCAATTCTTGCTTATCCGGCCTTTAACCTGCCATTTATTTTGCATACTGACGCATCACAGGATGGGTTGGGTGCAGTGCTGTACCAACATCAGGAGAATAAACTACATATTATTGGGTTTGGTTCACGGACACTAACACCCACAGAGAAAAATTATCACCTGCACTCAGGTAAACTGGAATTCTTAGCCTTGAAGTGGGCCACTTGTGATAAGTTCCGGGACTATCTGTACTACGCTTCAACTTTCACTGTTTTTACCGACAATAACCCCCTGACCTATGTCCTCAGCTCAGCAAGACTAAATAGCGTGGGACACCGATGGGTAGGGGAGTTAGCTGATTTCTGTTTTGATATTAAATATCGACCAGGGAAGAAAAATGCAGATGCTGATACTCTGTCAAGGATGCCATTGAATACGGCCGAAGATGAAGATCAATTTACAAAGGTGATTCCATCACAGACTATCTCTGCTATATGGAAAGGAAGCAATGCAAGGGTTGATGAAGCAGATCTTTGGGCCATGTCACTAGCCCTAGAACCAGAAGTTGAAGAAAAATTTCGAGCTATTGATTCTCAGGAAATTATTACAAAGGATAAGCTCAGAACTGCTCAGGCAGAAGACAAAGCTATTCGAGTGGTGATGGATCTGAAACTGAAGAAGGACGTACCCTCAAGGGAAGACAAAACGGACCTGGGAAGTAGAGGGAAACAACTCATACATGATTGGGGCAAACTGAGTGTGAAAGATGACATTTTACTACGGCAGAACAAAATTGTGGTTCCAGAGAAACTAACCCCAATAGTGTTGAAACACTTACACAATGACATGGGCCACTGTGGAGCAGATAAAGTGATGCAGCTTGCAAGTGAAAGATTTTACTGGCCTTTCATGCAGAAAGAGATAACAGATTATGTCACTCAAAGATGTAGCTGTCTCAAACAGAAGCATCCAACAGTACCAGACCGGGCACCTATGGGTGCTATTAAAACAAGTGCTCCCTTTGAACTTGTCTCAGTAGATTTCCTTCACCTGGAGAAGAGCAGAGGTGGCTATGAATACATACTGGTAGTCATGGACCATTTCACCCGTTTTGCCTAGGCATATGCTACTCGCAACAAAGCGGGAAAAACAGCTGCAGAGAATATTTTTGACAATTTCTTCCCTGTATTTGGATATCCTGAAAAATTACATCACGATCAAGGCAAGGAATTTGAGAACCACCTTTTTAGAAGGTTGAGACAGTTATCAGGAATAGCCCATTCTAGGACTACACCGTACCACCCACAAGGCAACCCAGTTGAGAGACTGAACAGAACACTTTTGCAAATGCTTCGGACGTTAGAAGAAGAAAATAAAACTCAGTGGAAAGAGTATCTCCCGCACATAGTCCATGCATATAACTGTACCAGGCATGAGGCAACTGGCTATGCCCCTCACTACCTGCTATATGGTAGGACACCTCGTCTACCAATAGATCTGATATTTGACCTGGATAATGGAAACGGAGCAGCTTCACCTCAAGACTATGCTTAAAAATGGGCTTTGAAAATGAAGGAAGCGTATAGAATTGCATCTGAGACCAGCCAAAAGTCATCTCAAAAGGGGAAAAAGTACTATGACAGGCATGTCAAAGGAGTCGCTCTTCAGTCTCGTGACCGTGTTCTTGTAAGGAATTTGTCAGAGCAGGGAGGGCCAGGGAAACTCCGCACTTACTGGGAAAAGGATGTATACAAGGTGGTTGAACAGATAGGGCCAGAATATATTTATAAAGTTGAATCAGAAAAAGGCAATAAACCAACAAGAGTGATTCATCGCAATTTGTTGCTTCCTGTCAGAGATTTACCTCTGGAAAACACACCAAGAAAAACAGGGAAGAGCATTCACACCAGACCAGTAGCTAGACCTGAAGTAAACAGCAATGCAGAAAGCACAGACTCAGATTCTTCAGATGAAGGGTATTACTACAGGGAGTGCAGAATTATTAGGCAAGTTGTATTTTTGAGGATTAATTTTATTATTGAACAACAACCATGTTCTCAATGAACCCAAAAAACTCATTAATATCAAAGCTGAATATTTTTGGAAGTAGTTTTTAGTTTGTTTTTAGTTTTAGCTATTTTAGGCTGCTTTCACACTAGCGTTCGTTGGTCCGCTCGTGAGCTCCGTTTGAAGGGGCTCACGAGCGGACCCGAACGCCTCCGTCCAGCCCTGATGCAGTCTGAATGGATGCGGATCCGCTCAGACTGCATCAGTCTGGCGGCGTTCAGCCTCCGCTCCGCTCGCCTCCGCACGGACAGGCGGACAGCTGAACGCTGCTTGCAGCGTTCGGGTGTCCGCCTGACCGTGCGGAGGCGTGCGGATCCGTCCAGACTTACAATGTAAGTCAATGGGGACGGATCCGTTTGAAGATGCCACAATATGGCTCAATCTTCAAACGGATCCGTCCCCCATTGACTTTACATTGAAAGTCTGGACGGATCCGTCCGAGGCTATTTTCACACTTAGCTTTTTTTTGCCATTTTAATGCAGACGGATCCGTTCTGAACGGAGCCTCCGTCTGCATTATTATGATCGGATCCGTTCAGAACGGATCCGATCGAACGCTAGTGTGAAAGTAGCCTTAGGGGGATATCTGTGTGTGCAGGGGACTATTACTGTGCATAATTATTAGGCAACTTAACAAAAAACAAATATATACCCATTTCAATTATTTATTTTTACCAGTGAAACCAATATAACATCTCAACATTCACAAATATACATTTCTGACATTCAAAAACAAAACAAAAACAAATCAGTGACCAATATAGCCACCTTTCTTTGCAAGGACACTCAAAAGCCTGCCATCCATGGATTCTGTCAGTGTTTTGATCTGTTCACCATCAACATTGCGTGCAGCAGCAACCACAGCCTCCCAGACACTGTTCAGAGAGGTGTACTGTTTTCCCTCCTTGTAAATCTCACATTTGATGATGGACCACAGGTTCTCAATGGGGTTCAGATCAGGTGAACAAGGAGGCCATGTCATTAGATTTTCTTCTTTTATACCCTTTCTTGCCAGCCACGTTGTGGAGTACTTGGATGCGTGTGATGGAGCATTGTCCTGCATGAAAATCATGTTTTTCTTACCTTGCAGACTTCTTCCTGTACCACTGCTTGAAGAAGGTGTCTTCCAGAAACTGGCAGTAGGACTGGGAGTTGAGCTTGACTCCATCCTCAACCCAAAAAGGCCCCACAAGCTCATCTTTGATGATACCAGCCCAAACCAGTACTCCACCTCCACCTTGCTGGCGTCTGAGTCGGACTGGAGCTCTCTGCCCTTTACCAATCCAGCCATCTGGCCCATCAAGACTCACTCTCATTTCATCAGTCCATAAAACCTTAGAAAAATCAGTCTTGAGATATTTCTTGGCCCAGTCTTGACGTTTCAGCTTGTGTGTCTTGTTCAGTGGTGGTCGTCTTTCAGCCTTTCTTACCTTGGCCATGTCTCTGAGTATTGCACACCTTGTGCTTTTGGGCACTCCAGTGATGTTGCAGCTCTGAAATATGGCCAAACTGGTGGCAAGTGGCATCTTGGCAGCTGCACGCTTGACTTTTCTCAGTTCATGGGCAGTTATTTTGCGCCTTGGTTTTTCCACACGCTTCTTGTGACCCTGTTGACTATTTTGAATGAAACGCTTGATTGTTTGATGATCACGCTTCAGAAGCTTTGCAATTTTAAGAGTGCTGCATCCCTCTGCAAGATATCTCACTATTTTTGACTTTTCTGAGCCTGTCAAGTCCTTCTTTTGACCCATTTTGCCAAAGGAAAGGAAGTTGCCTAATAATTATGCACACCTGATATAGGGTGTTGATGTCATTAGACCACACCCCTTCTCATTACAGAGATGCACATCACCTAATATGCTTAATTGGTAGTAGGCTTTCGAGCCTATACAGCTTGGAGTAAGACAACATGCATAAAGAGGATGATGTGGTCAAAATACTCATTTGCCTAATAATTCTGCACGTAGTGTACTGTCCTGAACTGTTTCAATACAGTGAGCAAGGTATCACTCCTTAACTACGAGCTGAGGCTGAAGAATTTCATCCTAGGGATCGCAATGCCTCACAACAACAGCGGGAAAATCACAGTATGCGTGAGGAAAATGTTCAAGACCTGCCTGTAGAACTTGCAGAAGAACAACTGAAAAGCCATCGCTCATTAGATGAGGAAGTCCAAGACTTGCCCATAGACTTTACAGAAGGGTCTGTAGCACCATCCTCACAACAAGTAGATTCATGGTGTGACAAGGATGCAGTTATACCAAATGATCCTGAAGAACAGAGACATGACAGTCCTCCACTACAATCAGACTATTCTCAGAGAACAAGAATACCAAAGAAGATATTCACATATGAGACCCTGGGAAAACCATCTTTCCAAAAATGGAATGTTCATGCAGATGTGATCAAACAGCACTGTGATTCCCCAGAGGTAGAGGGGCCCATCTATATACCCTCATGTTCATACTTTTTGCCAGCAACATATGCCGATTGCGATGATCTGAACTATGGTTGCTTCCATGCATAAATGTCAGGAGACACATTAAAAAAACAGGGGGAGTGTGTAACAGGGTTAAATTCAGACTTCCCAACAGCACAAAAACATAAGCTGTCACTAGATGGAGCTCTAACATGATTACACTGGTTGAGGAGAGTTAGGGCCTGATGCTCATATTAAAGTTGGACATCAACTGAGCCACAGGTTAGTGTTATAACTATAGATGGAATATAATTGTTGTTATGTTAACCTATAGGGTTGCCTATTTTCTCTTCTGTATATTATTACAAGATGCTGATATATTAAAGTTGGACATCAACTGAGCCACATGTCATGTCTCTCCTCTGTTAAAACAGACGCTGTCGGCTGCATCGTGGCACTAGTCTGCACTACCACCACAAACATGGGTAACATGTACCCCCAAACGGGAACAAAAAGCTTTCCAAAATTTAGAAATAAACTGGGTACCCCGATCCGAAACAACATCGGAAGGGACCCCGTGAAGCTTCACGATTTCACTGATGAATACCTGAGCAAGAGTCTTAGCATTAGGTAGTGCGGGTAACGCAATGAAGTGTACCATTTTGCTAAACCTGTCCACTGCTACTAAAAATAACTGTTTTACCCGCAGACAAAGGTAAGTCAGTGATAAAATCCATTGACAGATGTGTCCATGGCCTATTGCATGGATGTGTCCATGGCCTATTGCATGGAGGTTACTAGGAGCAGCACACCATATGTATGGCGTCTGCGCTCCTGAACATAGAAGCCCAATGGCTTAGGTAGGTTTAGCGTAGGACCCGCCTGACCTGAGACCACCTTGACGTTCGGTAGGCGGGCTTAGATGTGTTTTGATCAAAATATATTGACTAAGTGTCTCAGATATTATCATATCAGAGTGAGGACTTTGTCCATATATAGTGCTTGCATCTACTTTACTAAGTGCATTATTATCTTATTTCTGTGGTTTTCTTCAATAATATGGTCAGGGACATCCGCACATTTGTATCATATCGTGCAGGATGTTTTTATCTTAGTTTTTTCTGTGATTTTTTTGTCTATGTAGTATTTGCTTGAGGGAGTGGCACCTTCAAGTGTGAATGCGCACCTATTATCCGGGGAGTAGCATTCCTCTGCACTTTTGCCCCCTCCCCTATCCAATAGAGCGCCTTAATTAGGTGGTACATATGGCTGTGCTTGCTCCTCCTCCCATTGGTTGCTTGATGCACATGGAGGTTACTAGGAGCAGCACACCATATGTGCGGCGTCTGCGCTCCTGAACATAGAAGCCCAACGGCTTAGGTAGGTTTAGCGTAGGACCCGCCTGACCTGAGACCACCTTGGCGTTCGGTAGGCGGGCTTAGATGTGTTTTGATCAAAATATATTGACTAAGTGTCTCAGATATTATCATATCAGAGTGAGGACTTTGTCCATATATAGTGCTTGCATCTACTTTACTAAGTGCATTATTATCTTATTTCTGTGGTTTTCTTCAATAATATGGTCAGGGACATCCGCACATTTGTATCATATCGTGCAGGATGTTTTTATCTTAGTTTTTTCTGTGATTTTTTTGTCTATGTAGTATTTGCTTGAGGGAGTGGCACCTTCAAGTGTGAATGCGCACCTATTATCCTGGGAGTAGCATTCCTCTGCACTTTTGCCCCCCTCCCCTATCCAATAGAGCGCCTTAATTAGGTGGTACATATGGCTGTGCTTGCTCCTCCACCCATTGGTTGCTTGATGCACATGGAGGTTACTAGGAGCAGCACACCATATGTGCGGCGTCTGCGCTCCTGAACATAGAAGCCCAACGGCTTAGGTAGGTTTAGCGTAGGACCCGCCTGACCTGAGACCACCTTGGCGTTCGGTAGGCGGGCTTAGATGTGTTTTGATCAAAATATATTGACTAAGTGTCTCAGATATTATCATATCAGAGTGAGGACTTTGTCCATATATAGTGCTTGCATCTACTTTACTAAGTGCATTATTATCTTATTTCTGTGGTTTTCTTCAATAATATGGTCAGGGACATCCGCACATTTGTATCATATCGTGCAGGATGTTTTTATCTTCGTTTTTTCTGTGATTTTTTTGTCTATTGCATGGATGTTAAACTCATGGCCCTCCAGATGTTGCAAAACTACAACTCCCAGCATTCCCTGATAGCTGCAGTATGCCCAGGCATGATGGGAGTTGTAGTTTTGCAACAGCTGGAGGGCCACTAGTTTGACATCCCTGGCCTATTGGGAATGACAAGTGGCAATAAAGACCCTGCAGGACGTGTATGAGAGACTTTCGCGCGCGCACGAGTAGAACAAGAAGACACAAAATCCATTACATCCTGACGCAACCTTGGCCACCAAAAACGACGAGACAATAGCTCCAAGGTTGCTTTACTACCCGGGTGCCCAGCAAGTGCCGAATTATGATGTTCCTTTAATAATTTGAAACACAGGTTCAACGGTACAAACAATTTCTCTATGGGGCAAGAGACCGGGGCGTCCCCCTGGGCCTCTAACACCTTCCCCTCCAGAGCAGAGTGTACCGCAGAGACAACCATTCCTCTTTGTAGAATGCTTACCGGATCACTCACATTACCCCCTCCAGGGAAACAACGAGATAATGCATCAGCCTTGGTATTTTTTGCCCCAGGACGATAGGTAATAACAAAGTTAAACCTGGTAAAAAATAGCGACCACCTAGCTTGTCTAGGAGTGAGACGCTTAGCTGATTCGAGGTACAGAAGGTTTTTGTGGTCCATAATCACAGTGACGGGGTGGATTGCCCCCTCTAAAAAGTGACGCCATTCTTCAAACGCTAGTTTAATAGCTAATAGTTCCCTATTGCCAATATCATAGTTCTTTTCTGCTGCAGATAGTTTTTTAGAAAAGAAAGCACAAGGACGCCATTTGCCAGGAGACGGACCCTGAGACAGCACAGCCCCCACTCCCACCTCTGACGCAACGACTTCAACAATTAAAGGCTGGGAGACATCAGGTTGGACTAGTACAGGTGCCGAGGTAAACCTCTCTTTTAGAGAGGAAAAAGCAATTTTAGTGGCGTCAGACCATTTAGAAAAATCAGTCCCCTTCCTAGTCATGTCAGTAAGGGGTTTTACAATAACTGAATAATTTTTTATGAATTTTCTATAGAAATTTGCGAAGCCCAAGAACCGTTGCAGTGCTTTGAGGTTCTCAGGAAGATCCCAATCTAAAATTGACTGGACCTTCCTAGGATCCATACGGAAACCTGAAGCAGATAAAAAATAACCTAGGAATTGTATTTCCTGAACGGCGAAGACACACTTTTCAATTTTAGCATATAATTTATTCGTCCGTAGGACCTGCAGTACTTGTCTGACATGCACCTCAAGTTATGTCCGGACTGAGGGCGTAGCCTTAGGGGAGGGCATCATGACGGGGGTTTGGTTTAGGGAGACCCCAGTTAGGTGGGTAGGTGGAGTTTAGAGGGGATAGGAGGAGGAATTGGGAATGTGGGGGATTGGTGGGTTTGAGTGTAAGGGGTGTGGTTAAGGGGTTAAATAGGTTAGCTGAGGGGAGACCAGGGGCCATTTTGGAGGATCTTGGAGCGAGCTCCCGCCCACCCTCCCTTTGTTTAAGGTTTTGGGGGTTGGAGCTTAGGGGGTAATTTAGGTGTCACGGTGGCTGTGGCGGGGGGAGGTCCTTGAAGTTGGTCACATTCACAGAGGAGGATGCTGGGAGGGCTCCATGGTTGGGGCTGGACTCCCAGTGGTGACGGATTTAAAAGGGGCCATTCAGTGGTGCTTCTGAGCTGGTGGGCAACGGCTGGAGGCAAGATGGCTTACCCGGTGGGGTATTTGCAGTTGTTTGGAGGCTTCAAAGACCTCCCCTCGGGGGGGAGAATTGTTATTTATTATATATGTTATGTTTATATGTTAATAAAAGACGGCTGCTGTGGCCGATTTATTCCAAGCCTGGTGTCCGTCTATCATTTGGGGCATGTTAGAGAGGAGGTCTGGGTGGAGGTAGGTTATGGGGGGTTTGGTGGGAAGGATTGGCGTAGAGTTAGGGGTCGGACGGCAGATTACCAATACCACCGTCATGTGTTTTCAGATCAGACAAATAAATTAAAATATCATCTAGGTATATTACCACAAACCTGCCGATAAGATGACAAAATGTCATTAACGAAATGTTGGAAAACAGCAGGAGCATTGGTCAGACCGAAAGGCATGACTAGATTTTCATAATGCCCCTCAGGGGTGTTAAAAGCTGTCTTCCACTCATCCCCCTCCTTGATACGAATCAGATTGTAGGCCCCCCTAAGATCAAGTTTGGAGAACCACCTAGCACCCGCAATCTGATTAAACAGGTCAGGAATGAAAGGAAGAGGGTATGGGTCTCGGATGGTTATCCGGTTTAATTCGCGAAAATCTAGGCAAGGACGCAGGCCCCCCATCTTTCTTTTTTACGAAGAAAAACCCTGCAGCCACGAGTAAAGAAGAGGGTCTGATGTGTCCCTTAGCCAAGCTCTTGAAGATATAATCTTTCATGGCTTGTCCGGACACAAAAGATTATATAACCTGGAATTGGGTAATTTTGTGCCGGGAATAAGGTTAACCGGGCAATCATAAGGACGGTGAGGTGGTAACTTCTGACAACCCTTTTCAGAAAAAACATCCTTAAAGTCCGAAACAAATGTAGGTAGGGTAGCTATGGAGGCGACTAAGCAATTGCTATTTAAGCAATTTTCTCTGCAATGTTCACTCCACTCCAATATCTCCCTGGCCTGCCAATCCACCACTGGATTGTGCGCTACCAACCAGGGAAGGCCCAGCACCACCGGAGTGGGAAGCCCCTCTAGAACATAACATGAAAGCATCTCGTTATGGTGGTCCCCTACCCGAAGGTGTAAGTTATGGACAATGTGAGTGAGGTTTCTCTGAGACAGAGGAGCAGAATCAATAGCGAAAATGGGAATAGGTCTCTGTAGCGTACAGAGAGACAAACCCATAGTGTGGGCAAAATGGGCATCTATCAAATTTACCCCTGCTCCACTGTCTCGAAAAAAAGAAATAGTCTCCGTCTTAACACCAAAAACAACAACCGCTGGCAACACAAATTGCGATGTTCGTATGGAGGAAACATATACCCCCCGGCTGACATCCTCCACACAGCCTGGGGTTAGTAGTTTTCCGACGGTCTTTTGTTTTTGAGGAAAGAAGGACAGACATTAATGAAATGACCCCTCTCCCCACAGAAAAAACAAACCCCACTCCTACGGCGAACCTCAGGAGGATTGACCTGACGAGTAGTTCCTCCTAGCTGCATAGGCTCGTCTAAGTCCGTACAGACTAACTGCTGCTTGGGAGGGGTTACCAATTGCGCCAGATTTTTTAATCTGTCCCTAAGACGTCTATCTATTCGGATAGAAAGGGACATAACCGCATCAAGGGAAAAGGGGGTCTCATACAGCGCAAGCGCATCCTTAACCCTTTCAGATAACCCAGCACAGAACTGACTCCTGAGAGCCGGGTCATTCCACTGGGTATCCGTAACCCACCTACGGAACTCTGAGCAATACTCCTCTACTGGCCGCTCTCCCTGTAGGAGTCTCCGTAATTTTGATTCAGCCAGTGCGACTCGGTCAGTGTCGTCATATATGAGACCCAAGGCCCCCAAAAAATTCATCCACTGACCGGAGAGCCTGGGAATCAGTGGGTAAAGAGAACGCCCAGGATTGCGGGTCCCCCCGCAAACGTTCTGGACCAACAACCAGAGAACGCAGCAACACAGCTTCAGTGGGTCAGTATAGAAGTCCAGGCAGGAAGCTCTATATCTGGCAACCAGAGAAGTGGAAGAGGGGAATATAAGGAGGTTGGGAGTGCTGGACAAGGAACAGCTGAGGAGAAGGAGCTACGGATCCCTGAGTGAGCCAAAAAGGGTTTCAAAGCAAACCCAGAAAGCTACCATAAAGAAACAGCCCTATCTTTCTACATAGAGCGCGCAGCCACCCTCTGCGACTTCCTGACCCCGGGAATAACGGAGTCAGGCGTGGTTCTTGACACCCTCGTGACAGAATATTCGGAAATACACATATAGACTGCAATGACCCACAAGAAAGAAGCTGGAGGAATCATGTTTTCAGATGTTAAAAAATTACGAATATTCGATATAGCGAATATTTAGCACTATATTCGAAATATTTGCGAATTAGCGAAATTGCGCTATTCGAATATTTGCGCTCAACACTATTGATTAGATTTAGATTTCTCTTTTCTTCATTCACTTAGCATTTTATTAATTGCTAAAAAAAAAAAAAATTTACATGTGTACATTTTAAATCATTCTTGTTTTGCAGAATTTTCCAACATCTGCCTAAACATTTTGCACATTACTATGTATTTACTGCCTTTCCGTGGTATGGAATAGATCAGTCTACTACACAGGTCCTTCCTTTTGTTTTGTTTTCTGCATTCTAATGCACACCTCCCACTGAGAGCCCAAAAGGACATAAATTGCCCTCTGTTGCTATATGCTGATAAGCTTAGAATATCTATATGAGCAGATATGACCACACGTGAACCCTAATCTTAGAACATCCAAAGACCTTACAATGTGCAAACTAAGAGAACCCTGTTACTCTACCTACCTGAATTACATTAGCTTCTTATTAGACCAAAGACAAGACACCATGACTCTATGTAATCCTGTAAAAGAGTCCTATGCTTAGGATCCCCGGCATAGAAAGAAGTGGACCTGGAGAGTTGCACACTTTACTCCCCCCCCCCTTCCCTCCTAAGACCAACCGTTAGGATTTCCCTTGTCAGAAGTAGCCCTGTACAATGGACAATTGCCTAATTGACCACTGTAGATCAACCCCAACCATTAGAATTCCCTAACATGAAGTGGTCCTGAAGAATTGCCCAATTAACTCTTACTCTTCCTCCAGAAAAAAACAAACCTATGATTCCCCTAGGAAGAAAACACCCTGGACAATTGCCTAATTACCTGCCCCACCACCCGACCAACCCTTAGGACCTCCCTATTAAGAAGTAGCCTTGGACAACTGCAAAATTAACAGCCCCTCCCCCTCCAACATCAACAAACCTTGTTGCATAGAAACTGAAAACACCATTAATGGATAACAAACATGTTTATTGAAATATATAGATTTTTTAAACTGAGTTTGCTGTAATTTTGGCTGTGATGTTTCGATGTTCAGCTGTGTGTTTCTATGTAGATAAGGTGGCATAGATGTTGTCCTTCTTTCCATGCATCATCTCAGGTAGGATCTTATATAAAACTCCATTGTCTGTTACCATCAGTGATCTAGAAAACAATGGACAATAATGTTTAGTTTACCAAAATTCCAGGATGTATAATAAATAAATACTATAAGAAATGCCTGCACCTTATTTTGGGGTTCATTGTTTGTGGGCGCTGAGGTCTGTCATGATGCAATCGCCATCTTTGTCAAATTGGTAATCATCATCAACATCAACCATTTCAATATCGTCGGAGTACTGCCGCTCCCCGACCTCCATTGGTTCTTCTGTTTCTTCAGTTGCGTCCTTCATCTTAATGTCATCCGCATACTGTCTCCCTTCTACCTCCATATCCTCTACCTTATCCATTTCCACTCGTCGTCGCTTGCGCTGGACGACCTCTTCTTCTTTGATTCGCTTGAGCAAAACTCCCTCCACTTGTCCTATCTCATCTCTGCATCGCTTCCGTGAGCACATGGTGAGCCAGACAATAGACTGACCCCGATGCCAGGGAGTAAGCCGGTATTACCCACATTCTACATTATGACATCACAAGAGGTTGACCTCGTCCAGATTCTACACATTATGACATCACGATAAGTGTGGCCAGACGAGAGTTTGATTATGACATCATAAATAGTTTGGGAGCTTCACCAGGCCTGGAGATTCTACATGATGACATCACCAGATGTTCCGCTTCCACGCCTAACAGTGATCATGGATCCATGAGTCCATATTATAAAACACAGGGTCCATATAATAATTCAATGTTATAGTACACAGAGTCTGTTTGAGATTTGTGCATTAGAATATTAACAATGTGTGTTATAACATTGACTCTGTGTATTATAAAATAGACTGTATATTATAATATGGACTTTGTGTATTATAATAGAGACCCTGGAGCTCATTTAAAATATCACATATGTCAGTTTTGTGGCGTAATGTTTTGTGGCAGCTGGTACATTTTATGCCACATTTGGTTAAATATGTGACTTTACACAGTGGTCTATGTTTAAGAGCCAAAAGTGAGATAAGACACGGATTATGGCTCATTTACTATTTTTGACTATAGCCCGGTCTACTTTTATATCTAAAGATGTAAATCACATTACACTCATGCAACATATATTATTAAAGGGGTTGTCTCACTTCAGTAAGTGGCATTTATCATGTAGAGAAAGTTAATGCAAGACACTTACTAATGTATTGGTATTATCCATATTGCTTCATTTGCTGGCTGGATTCATTTTTCCATTACATGATACACTGCTAGTTTCCATGGTTACAGACCACCCTGCAATCTATCAGTGGTGGTCGTGCTTGCACACTATAGGAAAAAGCACTAGCCGATGTGTGCTCCCATGGTCCCGGCCACCAGACAGGCTTATGCTATTTCCTATAGTGTGAAAGCACGACCACTACTGATGGATTGCAGGGTGGTCTGTATTCATGGAAACGAGCAGTGTAAAATGTGATGGAAAAATGAATCCAGGAAGTGAATATGGACAATCACAATACATTAGTAAGTGGCTTAGATTACCTTTCTCTACATGATAAATATTATTTGCTGAAGTGAGACAACTCCTTTAAGGTTCCTAAATTTAGTGCATGCACACAAAGGAAAGGCAGACCAAATTGATATAAAAACAACCACAAAACCCCTCTGTGTATTATAATATGGAAGCTCTGTCAGGCACTTACTAATGTATTGTGAATGTCCATATTGCTTCCTTTGCTGGCTGGATTCATTTTTCCATCACATTATACACTGCTCGTTTCCATGGTTACAGACCACTCTGCAATCCATCAGTGGTGGTCGTGCTTGCACACTATAGGAAAAAGCATAAGCCTCTCTTGTGGCTGGGACCATGGGAGCACACATAGGCTCGTGCTTTTTCCTATAGTGTGCAAGCACGACCACTACTGATGGATTGCAGGGTGGTCTGTAGCCATGGAAACGAGCAGTGCATAATGTGATGGAAAAATGAATCGAGCCAGCAAAGGAAGCAATATGGATAATAACAATACATTAGTAGGTGTCTTATACTAACTTTCTCTACAAGATAAATGCCACGTACTGAAGTGAGACAACCCCTTTAAGTAGACTCCACACACTATGATGCCGTATTAAGTGGCCCCCACACAGTGCTGCCCCCTCAAGTCCCCCCCACAGTATGATGCCCCCTTAAGAAACCCCACACACAGTGATATCCCCATAATAGATTATGCCCCTTTAGATGGCCCCATAATTGATGTCCCCCTAATAATTATGCACCCTTTAGAGGCCCTCTTCACAGAGTTATGCCCATCTTATCACAAACACAGTTATGCCCCCTAGATGGTCCCCACACACAGTTATGCCCCCTAGATGGCCCCCACACACAGTTATGACCCCTTTTGTAGACTACATCAGAGTTGTGCACCTTTAGACGCCTTCCCACAAAGTTTGCCCTCACAGTGCTGCCCCCTCAAGTACCTCCACACATACGTAGTGATGTCCCTTTAGGTGGCCCTACAAAAACAGTGATGCCCCCCTAATAGATTATACCCCCTTAGGTGGCCCCGCACACACAATTATGTCTCCTTTAGTGCCCCCTCACAGTTATGTCACCTTAGATGGCCCCCCACCTAGTTATACTCGATTATTCACAGTTATTCCCCTAAGGCCTCATGCACACAACTGTATTTTGTTTCCGTGTCCAATACGTTTTTTTTACTTATAGGATGCGGACCCATTCATTTCAAAGGGTCCGCAAAAAATGTGGACAGCACACCATGTGCTGTCCGCATCAGTATGTCCATTCCGTTGCTCCGCAAAAAAAAATTGTGCATGTCCTATTTTTTTCTAGTTTGCGGACAAGGATAGGCATTATTACAATGGATCCGCAAAAAAAAAACGGATCCGCAAAAAAAACGGATGCCATACGGAACGTCATCTGTTTTTTTGGTGGATCCGCAATTTGTGGACCGCAAAACACATACGGTCGTGTGCATGTAGCCTTAAATGGACTACCACTTAGTTGTGTCACCTTTGATGTCCTCCCTCAAAGGGTTATTCCACCTTAGATTCATCCCCCGTACACAGTTATTCCCCTTTTACTGCCCCCCCCCCCCCCCCACACACACACAGGGTTATGTGGCACCCCCTTAAAGTAGTGCCTCTGGTAAAAAAAAAACAAAAAAAAAACAAAAAAAACAACTCATCTATTCCAAGATGGCTGCACCATCAAGCATTAGGATTAGTTAGATCACTGGTTGTAAGTCAGATCTTCTCATCCAACATCAGTGTTTAACGTCACAAATGTTTTTAGTTTTGGTATGGGATGTCCAACAAGCTCATTTAGGTGTGAAGGTCAGGTGTCCACATATAGTGTATGTGTCTCCAGAAATACACACTATAAACAAGCCTATTGTAGTCTGATCCTGCAATACTACTGCCTTCCATCTGTGCCCTTCTACCTGATAACCCACAGAATGCATTCTCCAAGGTAGGGACAGGTAGAAAAGAGCTTAAAGGGAACCTGTCATGTGGATATTTGATTATAATCTAACTAATTATATACAATCATTAACTACTAAAAAGTGCCTTAGATGTATTCACTTAATGGTGTGACAAATGGTTAACTCATAATATACACACAAAGATGCTGCATGCCGCATGCTAATGAGCTGATTTGAGTCCAGCGTGATGTCATTGAGACCAGCGTATATTTAATTCAGAGCTATAGCCACTCCCCCGCCCACCTGCTGCTGATTCATATGGAAAATAACTGTCATTCAGCATCAGGTGGGCGGGGAGAGTCAGGAGCTCATGAATATTCATGACTCATCATTATCAGCTGGAGCTTTTCAATACAAGATGTTGGCAGATTGACTGGGTCATCTAAAGAAAGTGACCCAGCATTTTGCTAAGCGAATCAGTCACTTATTCATGTTGCCCTTAGTTAGGACACCATAAAACTGGTGACAGGTTCCCTTTAAAGGGCATCTGTCCGAAGATTTGTACTGTAATCATGAAACTGGCTGACCCAGTTGCATGTGCGCTTAAAAAAATGATGCTTTAATGTACTGTATGCAATCGAGTATCTAGGTACAATGGGGGTGTTGCTGTTACTCCTGGAGACTCAGCTTTCTTTGCAACTTCAGGGCCCTCTACACTTTGATTCACAGGACCAGGTAGTGTAAGGCCTCATGCACACGACCGTTTTTCGGGTCACCTTTGACTTTAACATCAGACAACAAAGGGTTTGTAGTCTGAGTAAATGGGAACATGAAGATCTGCGTATGGTAGTAGCTGAAAGTACAAAATAGTAGGAGATTTTTAATAAAGGTCGATTGCAAAAAGAAACAGAAGCTATATTATTGGTGTCATAAAAAATATACTACAAAATAGCAATTCAAACATGCAATGTTATCACTAGAGACATTTTAACCATGGAATGTAGTGCCCAATAAATGGCTCATACCCGTCATCCCCTCCTACAGTGTGCAGCACGCATGTCTCTGAGATAACCACTCGGGAATTTGGCAGCACAATGGGGGTTGGGTTGGGAAGAACAGGGAGTCCTGGAAGTAATGATATGGCCTCCACAGAGTCTTGATCTCAACCCTGCACAGAGCTCTGATCTCAAAATCATCGACTATGTCTAGGATTACATGAAGAGACAGAAGGATTTGAGCAAGCCTACGTCCGCAGAAGATCTGTGGTTAATTCTAAAAAAGTTTTGGAACAAACTCCGTGCCACGTTCCTTCAGAAACTGTGCGCAAGTATAGCTAGACGAACTGATGCTGTTTTGAAGGCAAGGGGTCACGCTATTGATTAGTAGTGATGAGCGGGAGGTGCCATATTCGATTTTGCGATATTTCACGAATATTCGATTGAAAATTTGTCTTATATTCGTCAAAATCGAATATTCGTTATTTTTCTATTTATCGCAAATAATATGCTATTGAATTATTCACGTATTCATTTTATTTTTTAACTGTATAAGGCAACTTACCTATTGGTTGGCTATGGCTATTGGCTAATTTTGGTATTTTTTTACGAATATTCGCTATATTGCTATATATTCTTGTTTTAGAATATGAAGTATATTCTAAAAAATGAAGTTATAGCAATATAGCGAATATTCGGAAATACACATATAGACTGCAATGACCCACAAGAAAGAAGCTGGGAGGAATCATATTTTCAGATGTAAAAAAATGACGAATATTCGATATAGCAAATATATAGCACTATATTCGAAATATTCGCAAATTAGCAAAATTGCGATATTCGCGATTAATATTTGCTATTCGAATATTTGCGCTCAACACTATTCATTAGATTTAGATTTCTCTTTTCTTCATTCACTTAGCATTTTATTAATTGCTAAAAAAAAAAAATTTACACGTGTACATTTTAAATCTTTCTTGTTTTGCAGAATTTTCCAACATCTGCCTAAACATTTTGCACAATACTATGTATTTACTGCCTTTCCGTGGTATGGAATAGATCAGTCTACTACACAGGTCCTTCCTTTTGCTTTTTTTTTCTGTCTTCTAATGCACACCTCCCACTGAGAGCCCAAAAGGACACAAATTGCCCTCAGTTGCTATATGCTGATGAGCTTAGAATATCTATATGATCAGATACGACCACACATGAACCCAAAATTTACAATGTGCAAACTAAGAGAACGCTGTTACTCTATGACTCTATGGAATCCTATAAAAGAGTCCTATGCTTAGGATCCCGGGCATAGAAAGAAGTGGACCTGGAGAGTTGCACACTTTACCCCCTTCCCTCCTAAGACCAACCTTTAGGATTTCCCTTGTCAGAAGTTGCCCTGGACAATGGACAATTGCCTAATTAACCACTGCCTAATTAACCACCCTAGCATGAAGTGGTCCTGAAAAATTGCCCAATTACCTCTTACTCTTCCTCCAGAAAAAAACAAACCTATGATTTCCCTCGGTTCCGACGCTGCCGCTTTACCCTCGCTGACGCTCGTTCCTGCCTCCGCTCAGACTTTCTTCTACCCTCAATCGATCCTCCGGTAAGCTAAGCGGCGCCCTGAGCTGCTCCCCATCCTGGGAGCCTTGGCGCCGTGCTCTACAGCATTCCGCACGTGAGCTCGCGATTCTGGGCTCCGAGTCTCCTGCACTGGTCACCAGGGCAACGCCGACGCTCAGGTCACCACTGCAGGAAAAAAATCACTACACTCAAACGCATGGGCCTCAGCCAACTCCATACAGCCACAGCATCAGCAACCATTCATCATATCCAAGACACTGCCACAGCACCACTGTATCCAAATCATTCTGGCCACCCCTCTTGAGGTTGTGTTCCAACCACCCACATTCAGTTACACATCATGCACTCATTCCTGGGTCACTTGTTGCTCAGCAGATCCATACCCAGGAGTAATCACCCAAAAAAAAAAAAAAATTGGCATCAAAGTCGTCCGTATGCCGCGCGCCAGATTCACGTCATCATTTTCACTGGGACGCTCGGGTCTTCCTGTCGTTTGTCTGCCGCACGGCAGATTCACGTCATGTTACTTCTGGGACTCATCAGTTTCATTCGTCCTTCTGTCTGCCGCTCAGCAGATTCATGTCTTTCCTGACACGCATCAGGTTTCATTCAGTAATTGTCTGCCAAGCAGCAGATTCATGTCAATTTTTTGTGAATCGTATCAGGTTTTCAGTCACGCAATTGTCTGCCACGCAGCAGATTCATGTCAAATTTTTCGGACTCGTATCAGGTTTTCATTCACGTAATTGTCTGCCACGCAGCAGATTCATGTCTTTTTCCTGACACGCATCAGGTTCATCCGGTCATTGCATGCACACTGCAGCTCATGCCGTTTATTTGTCCTGACACGCATCAGGTTTTATCCGGTCTCGTTTCTTTCCCTGACACGCATCAGGTTATTCAATCTTTTGTCTGCCACGCAGCAGTCCATGTTCATTTTCCTGACACGCATCAGGTTCATTCACCACCCTGACACGCATCAGGGACAAGTTTTCCTCATGTTACATTTGCATTTCCTGATACGCATCAGGTGCTGTCGTGTTCCTGCCACGCAGCAGGTGCATCGGTCGCCCGACACACATCGGCCCGTTTCAACCTGGTTGGACCCTGATGCGCCTCAGGGGCATTCGCCACTAGCCACGCAGCTAGTTCACGGGTTCCTGACCGCCCGTCAGGCATCAGGTCATTCGTTGGCGCCTCACATGTATCAGGCATGGTCAAGCTCGACTCACAGGCTCCCGCTCCCTGACCCACGTCAGGTTCTACTTATCTCCTGCATCTCTCAAGCCTCACCCCATGTTTTCCAGGGTCATCCCAGAGGTCTGCCTGGTTCAAAATTCATTTAGGCGATTTCCTCCAGGTACCAATCCTAGGTCCCTTTTCCATCCAGGTCATTTCTGTTCCATGGTTTCATACGCCAAGTCCAGGTAAGTTTGGTTTTCACTACTTCGTCCCTCAGGATAGGGCCGGAATCATGTATGTCGCCTTTCTTTCAGGTAATCTAGGCCAGCTCGTCAGGTGGGTCAGCCCTCTTAACCTCTTCCTGGTGACGGATTACTGTCACTCTTTGGTGTTTTATTTCAGAGGGTTTCACAGATTTACTCGCAGGTGTCAGGTGGCTCTACCACCCTCCTTACCTTCCATTCTACATTCCACAGCACAATGTCCCACGCTTCTGATATCGCCGAGACTTGCTCCATTCTGGAATCACCCAGCTCGGCCCATGGAAGCAATGTTTTGTTCAGGCAGTGGACCATTCCGAAGCTAATGACCGAATTAACCAGGAGAGGCATCCGCTATCCTGCCTCAGCTCGCAAAGCTGAGTTGTACAGGCTACTAACTGCGGAGCCTATCTTAGCTGCGGAAGATCAGGTGTCCCTGTCCACGATCCAGACAGCGCTGGCCCAGCTTCATTCTACCATTAACACTCTTGCCAGTTCAGTGTCTGATATCCAGACCAGGTTGCTGGTGGTGGAGACCAGACCATCAATTCCAAACACTCCCACCTCTCCGGTTCCAGGCCTGTCCGCCATTCATGCCCCAACCCCAGGTAGGGCTCCCAGCTCCTTCCCCATTTCCCCATCACACTTCGTTCCTGATAGCATCCGGAAGGACATTTTGGCAGGTAAATACATAAAACTGGCTTCCATACTCATTCCACCCACGATTCCAACAAAAATAGGACCATTGCATGTGGAGACGTGTCAGTGGTTCTCAAATCCAAAGACGCCCGGTTGCATAAAAAGCTCTCCATTCCAGAGTTTGTGCTGGCCTTCAGCCTATTCCGGGACATCTTATGATCTGCCCAACCACACCGTAGAGAGGAACTCGACACCTACCTCTACAGGGTCACTGATTTGGGACACAAGTATGGAGGCCATGCTTTTTATGATTATCATCGCTCGTTTTCCGCCAAAGCCGCTGCTGCTCTGTCCCAATTCCAGCACATCACGGATTGGTCCACACTAGACATGAAGCTGTTCTGCAGGCATTTTACAGGCCTCAAAGCTCCCACCTGTGCCAACTGCCAGTCCATCTTGCATTCTTCTGACTGGTGTCCCAATTCAGGGGCTCTGGCCCAAGGCAGACCCTCTGCCATCCCTTCCGGGTTTTCAAGTTCAGGGCAGAACGTATACAAATGGGGCAGGACCATAGTGTTTGGTTTCCGGATTTTCACAGGGGTTCCATACAGGGCTAGTTTCCTCCCCGCAGACAACTTGGGAGGGTTCCAATCTCCGTTCCGCCTTGGCAGATCCTGAATCAGTGGACTCCCTCATCCAGTCCGAAATCAGCAAGGGTTTTCTCCTGGGTCCATTTGCAGTTCCCCCTTTGACATATGGAGGGTCAACCACATTGGCCTGGTCACAAAAAAGTTTGCCAATAAAAAAAGACTGATATTCGACCTTTCTGCTCCTCATGCTTCCAGCACACCTAGTTTAAATTCACTCATTCCTTCAGAGGACTTCTCTATGCGGTACTCTTCCTTGGATGAAGCCATGCGGTTGATTCTCCAGCTGGGGTCAGGCGCTTGGCTTTCCAAGGCAGACATTGCCGACGCCTTCAAACTTTCCTCATTTATGGAAATTCTATGGCATCAAGTGGAGGGAACTGTACTATTTCTCAGATAGACTGACCTTTGGATCAAAGAGCAGCCCCTGGCTGTTTGATCAATTTGCCATAGCTCTCCACTGGGTCTTGGTCAACCACGGCGGATGCTCCAGGGTCATCCACTACCTTGATGACTTTCTGTTGATCGAGACCACAGATCAAGCACCCAATTAGCTCCAGGTACTTCTCGACTTGTTTTCAAAACTGAACGTCCCGATTGCCCCGGCAAAAGTTGAAGGTCCATCTTTAGTAATAACCTTCCTGGGGATCATCTTGGATGCTGGTAAGATGGAAGCCAGATTGCCCGACGACAAACTCCGGAAAATCCAAGATTCCATCAGGAAATCTGTCACGGCCAGGACCCTCGCCAAGATCGAACTCCAGTCACTTCTGGGAATGCTAAATTTTGCCTCCAAGATCATGCCCCAGGGGCGGGCATTCATCTCCAGATTGCTGCAGCTTTTACCTGCTGCCTCGGATCAGGACGCTTTGATTCACCTCGACGCCGCCGCAACGGCCGATCTCCACATGTGGCACCATTTCCTTTCCAGCTGGAATGGCATCTCCCTCTTCGTCCCTTCGTGGGACGATAATACTCCCACAGTCTTTTCCGACGCAGCAGGTTCAAAAGGGTTTGCAGCCATCTTCAACAACCACTGGTTCGCGGGTCCTTGGCCGCCTCAGATTTCTTCCATTCAGAGTTCCATCAAATCCTCTCCACTTTTAGAAATCTATCCCATCGTTGCAGCTGCCCAGACCTGGGGGGAGATCTGGAGGAACAAGCCGGTCATCTTCGTCACGGACAATCAGGAAGTTGTAGAAATCCTCAGCAAAGGCCGTTCCTCTTCCCCACAAATCATGCCTTTTGTCCGCAGACTAGTGTGCCTTGCTTTAAAGTATCATTTTCATTTTTCATGCAGGTTCATACAGGGTTCAGCAAACACAGCGGCCGATGCCCTCTCTCGTTTCAACTTCCCGGTTTCTTTCAGGTGATGCCAGACGCGGATCCATCAGGGGTCCCTCCACCCGCCCTCGAGACACTGACGATGGATTGACCAAGCATGTCAGCACGGCTAGATCACTCATCCATCATTCCTTATCCCTCAATACAGCCAGGAACTACAAGACAGGGTGGGAAACCTTCACACAATTCTCCCTCAGACACCCACAAGAACACCTGGACCGAACAACTTATGTCATGGAATTTCTGGCTTATTGTCACACAGACCTTCACCTATCTTTCAATACCATCAAATTATACCTTGAAGGGGTACAACATTTCTTCACTATAGATCACCCAGCCAGCCAGTCCATATTTTCTTCTCAGGCCATCAAATCCACCCTCAGAGGGATCCAAAAGAACAGCAACAAGCCAGAGTCCTGTAGAAAACCAGTCACCGGGGCAATGTTCAGGGCCTTTTCCACCTCCCTAGACAATGATCCTTTCGGGCCATATAAAAGCATAGTGATCAAAGCAGCCATGTACCTCTGTTTCTACGGGTTCTTACGGCCCGGAGAATTCTCCAGCTCTCCTGGACACGCAGGCCCCACTTTAGATCAATTGGTCTGGCAGCAGACGCATTGCACCCTATCACTCCCTTCCACCAAAACTTCTCAAGTGGGACCGCCAGTCAAAATTTGCTATTACCAGACCTACAATGAATGGTGCCCGGTTGCCGTGTTCAAAAAGCTACTCGCCATCTCAAAAGTCTCAATGCCAGACAGCCCTCTCTTTCCCTTCAACTCCAAATATCTCATGGCTTCACAGTTCATTCACCACATCAGAACCTTAGCTTCCGGACTAGGGTTCGACGTCAAGGCCATTTCGGGACATTCATTTTGCATATGGGCAGCCTCCGCAGCATCAAGTCACGGAGTCCCAGCGCACATCATCCAGAAAATGGGCAGATGGCAATCTTCCTGTTTCACGCACTACATTCCAATCGTGCCGAGATTGCAAAAGCCTTCACCAGCTTAGCTCTATGAGTTCCACATTAATCTTTCCTACCCATTTGATTTTTGCCCCTCATTTAGCTCGCACCCGACCATGGCTTCCGGCACACCTCAGCCATCCATAGTTGACAGTCAAGTCATCCCTTCCCCCTCGAGTTCTTCCACACGGTTTCCCACCGTAGCCAGGACCACAAGTAGTCAAGGCTGAAGCTCAGCCTGTGTTTGTGGGAGGGGTGAAGGAGGCCTATTTAGCGCCGCGCTCTCACCCCTCCCACCCTTCCCCTTTCTTCACCTCTCTCACCATCAGGCATGCCCCTCATTTAGCTCGCGCCTGACCATGGCTTCCTGCACACCTCAGCCATCCATAGTTGACAGTCAAGTCATCCTGCTTGCACAATATAGGAAAAAGCACTAGCCTATGTGTGCTCCCATGGTCCCGGCCACCAGACAGACTAATGCTGATTCCTATAGTGTGAAAGCACGACCACCACTGATGGATTGCAGGGTGGTCTGTAACCATGGAAACGAGCAGTGTAAAATGTGATGGAAAAATGAATCCAGCCAGCAAAGGAAGCAATATGGAGAATCACAATACATTAGTAGGTGGCTTATATTACCTTTCTCTACATGATAAATATTATTTGGTGAAGTGAGACAACTCCTTTTAAAGGTTCCTAAATTTAGTGCATGCACACAAAGGAAAGGCAGACCAAATTGATATAAAAACAACCACAAAACCCCTCAGTGTATTATAATATGGAAGCTCTGTCAGGCACTTACTAATGTATTGTGATTGTCCATATTGCTTCCTTTGCTGGCTGGATTACTAGTGTGTAAGCACGACCACCACTGATGGATTGCAGGGTGTTCTGTAACCATGGAAACGAGCAGTGCATAATGTGATGGAAAAATAAATCGAGCCAGCAAAGGAAGCAATATGGATAATAACAATACATTAGTAAGTGTCTTATACTAACTTTCTCTACAAGATAAATGCCACGTACTGAAGTGAGACAACCCCTTTAAGTAGACTCCACACACTATTATGCCGTATTAAGTGGCCCCCACACAGTGCTGCCCCCTCAAGTTCCCCCCACACAGTATGATGCCCCCTTAAGAAACCCCACACACAGTGATGTCCCCATAATTGATTATGCCCCTTTAGATGGCCTCATCATTGATGTCCCCCTAATAGTTATGCACCCTTCAGAGGAACCCTTCACAGAGTTATGCCCAGCTTCTCACAAACACAGTTATGCCCCCTAGATGGCCCCCACACAAAGTTATGCCCCCTAGATGGCCCTCAACACACAGTTATGCCTCCTAGATGGCCCCCACACACAGTTATGCCCCCTAGATGGCCCCCAACACACAGTTATGCCTCTTAGGTGGCCCCCACACACAGTTATGCCCCCTAGATGGCCCCCAACACACAGTTATGCCTCTTAGATGGCCCCCACACACAGTTATGCCCCCTAGATGGCCCACACACACAGTTATGCCCCCTAGATGGCCCACACACAGTTATTACCCCTTTTGTAGACTCCATCAGAGTTGTGCACCTTTAGACACCTTCCCACAAAGTTTGCCCTCACAGTTGTGCCCCCTCAAGTACCTCCACACATACGTAGTGATGTCCCTTTAGGTGGCCGTACAAAAACAGTGATGCCCCCCTAATATATTATACCCCCTTAAGTGGCCCCGCACACACAATTATGTCTCCTTTAGTGCCCCCTCACAGTTATGTCACCTTAGGTGGCCCCCCACCTAGTTATACTCTGTTATTCACAGTTATTCCCCTAAGGCCTCATGCACACAACTGTATTTTGTTTCCGTGTCCGATACATTTTTTTTTTGCGGATAGGATGCGGACCCATTCATTTCAATGGGTCCGCAAAAAACGCGGACAGCACACGGTGTGCTGTCCGCATCAGTATGTCCATTCCGCTGCTCTGCAAAAAAAAATAGTGCTATTTTTTTCTAGTTTGCGGACAAGTATAGGCATTATTACAATGGATCCGCAAAAAAAACGGATGCCATACGGAACGTCATCTGTTTTTTGGGCAGATCCGCAATTTTTTTTTGGGCAGGACCACAAAACACATATAGTCGTGTGCATGCAGCTTTTGATGTCCTCCCTCAAAGGGTTATTCCACCTTAGATTCATCCCCCGTACACAGTTATTCCCCCTTTAAAAAAAGATGTTTTAATATACTGTATGCAATCGAGTATCTAGGTACAATGGGGGTGTTGCTGTTACTCCTGGAGACTCAGCTCTCTTTGCAACTTCAGGGCCCTCTACACTTTGATTCACAGGACCAGGTAGTGTAAGGCCTCATGCACACACCCGTTTTTCGGGTCACCTTTGACTTTAACATCAGACAACAAAGGGTTTGTAGTCTGAGTAAATGGGAACATGAAGATCTGCGTATGGTAGTAGCTGAAAGTACAAAATAGTAGGAGATTTTTAATAAAGGTCGATTGCAAAAAGAAAAAGGAGCTATATTATTGGTGTCATAAAAAATATACTACAAAATAGCAATTCAAACATGCAATGTTATCACTAGAGACATTTTAACCATGGAATGTAGTGCCCAATAAATGGCTCATACCCGTCATCCCCTCCTACAGTGTGCAGCACGCATGTCTCTGAGATAACCACTCGGGAATTTGGCAGCACAATGGGGGTTGGGTTGGGAAGAACAGGGAGTCCTGGAAGTAATGATATGGCCTCCACAGAGTCTTGATCTCAACCCTGCACAGAGCTCTGATCTCAAAATCATCGACTATGTCTAGAATTACATGAAGAGACAGAAGGATTTGAGCAAGCCTACGTCCGCAGAAGATCTGTGGTTAATTCTAAAAAAGTTTTGGAACAAACTCTGTGCCAAGTTCCTTCAGAAACTGAGCGCAAATATAGCTAGATGAACTGATGCTGTTTTGAAGGCAAGGGGTCACGCTATTGATTAGTAGTGATGAGTGGGAGGTGCCATATTCGATTTTGCGATATTTCACGAATATTAGATTGAAAATTTGTCTTATATTCGTCAAAATCGAATATTCGTTATTTTTCTATTTATCGCAAATAATATGCTATTGAATTATTCACGTATTGCGTTTTATTTTATTTTTTAACTGTATAAGGCAACTTACCTATTGGTTGGCTATGGCTATTGGCTAAAATGGGTATTTTACGAATATTCGCTATATTGCTATATATTCTTGTTTTAGAATATGAAGAATAGTCTAGAAAATGAAGCTATAGCAATATAGCGAATATGTAATTACCGGCGTCACGCAAAGGGAGGGAAAAGGGAAGGCCCTGGCCAAGGGAGAGGGAAAGGTGGTGACCCCTGACTCACCTTGCGGCTGGCACCTGACTGCCCTGACGTCCCTAGACGGGTTCCTCACCCGTACACCGATCACGTGCCTAAACCCTGGCTTTCCCTAAGATGAGCCCTATGTAGTGAACGGGGCAGTGGGATCACTAGTCCGCACCACTGACACTAAGAGGAAAACACCAAGGAGAGAAACAGACAATACAGACAAACATAATCCCAGGTGGGCCGGCAACAGCTGACCACAAAGGCCCAACAGGGATCCGGAGGGTAACGTTCTGGAACAACAACCAGGGAACGCAGCAACACAGCTCCAGTTGGTCAGTATAGAAGTCCAGGCAGGAAGCTCTATATCTGGCAACCACAGAAGTGGGAGAGGGGAATATAAGGAGGTTGGGAGTGCTGGACAAGGAACAGCTGAGGAGAAGGAGCTACGGATCCCTGAGTGAGCCAAAAAGGGTTGCAAAGCTAACCCAGAAAGCTACCATAAAGAAACAGCCCTATCTTTCTACATAGAGCGCGCAGCCACCCTCTGCGACTTCCTGACCCCGGGTATGACGGAGTCAGGAGTGGTTCTTAACACCCTCGTGACAGAATATTCGGAAATACACATATAGACTGCAATGACCCACAAGTAGAGTTGAGCGGACACCTGGATGTTCGGGTTCGAGAAGTTCGGCCGAACTTCCCGGAAATGTTCGGGATTGGGACCTGAAATTTTCGGAACTAAAAAGGCTGTAAAACAGCCCAGGAAAGGGCTAGAGGGCTGCAAAAAGCAGCAACATGTAGGTAAATCCCCTGCAAACAAATGTGGATAGGGAAATGAATAAAAATAAAAATAAAATAAATAAAAAATAACCAATATCAATTGGAGAGAGGTGCCATAGCAGAGAATCAGGCTTCACGTCACCCACCACTGTAACAGTCCATTGTCATAAATTTAGGCCCCGGCACCCAGGCAGAGGAGAAAGGTCCCATAACACAGAATCTGGCTTCATGTCAGCAGAGAATCAGTCTGCATGTCATAGCAGAGAATCAGGCTTCACGTCAGCCACCACTGCAACAGTTCATTGTCAGATATTTAGGCCCCGGCACCCAGGCAGAGGAGAGAGGTCCCATAACACAGAATCTGGCTTCATGTCACCAGAGAATCAGTCTGCATGTCATAGCAGAGAATCAGGCTTCACGTCAGCCACCACTGCAACAGTCCATTGTCAGATATTTAGGCCCAGCACCCAGGCAGAGGAGAGAGGTCCCATAACACAGAATCTGGCTTCATGTCACCAGAGAATCAGTCTGCATGTCATAGCAGAGAATCAGGCTTCACATCAGCCACCACTGCAACAGTCCATTGTCAGATATTTAGGCCCAGCACCCAGGCAGAGGAGAGAGGTCCCATAACACAGAATCTGTCTTCATGTCAGCAGAGAATCAGTCTGCATGTCATAGCAGAGAATCAGGCTTCACGTCAGCCACCACTGCAACAGTCCATTATCATAAATTTAGGTCCCGGCACCCAGGCAGAGGAGAGAGGTCCCATAACACAGAATCTGGCTTCATGTCACCAGAGAATCAGTCTGCATGTCATAGCAGAGAATCAGGCTTCACATCAGCCACCACTGCAACAGTCCATTGTCAGATATTTAGGCCCAGCACCCAGGCAGAGGAGAGAGGTCCCATAACACAGAATCTGGCTTCATGTCAGCAGAGAATCAGACTTCATATCATAGCAGAGAATCAGGCTTCACGTCACCCACCACTGTAACAGTCCATTGTCATAAATTTAAGCCCCGGCACCCAGGCAGAGGAGAGAGGTCCCATAACACAGAATCTGGCTTTATGTCAGCAGAGAATAAGTCTTCATATCATAGCAGAGAATCAGGCTTCACGTCACCCACCACTGTAACAGTCCATTGTCATAAATTTAGGCCCCAGCACCCAGGCAGAGGAGAGAGGTCCCATAACACAGAATCTGGCTTCATGTCACCAGAGAATCAGTCTTCATGTCATAGCAGAGAATCAGGCTTCACGTCAGCCACCACTGCAACAGTCCATTGGTATATATTTAGGCCCAGCACACAGGCAGAGGAGAGAGGTCCTGTAACAGAGGATCTGGCTTCATGTCAGCAGAGAATCAGTCTGCCTGTCATAGCAGAGAATCAGGCTTCACGTCAGCCACCACTGCAACAGTGCATTGTCATATATTTAGTCCCAGCACACAGGCAGAGGAGAGAGGTCCCGTAACAGAGAATCTGTCTTCAGGCCAGCAGAGAATTAGTCTGCATGTCATAGCAGAGAATCAGGCTTCACGTCAGCCACCACTGCAACAGTCCATTGGCATATATTTAGGCCCAGCACCCAGGCAGAGGAGAGAGGTCCCGTAACAGAGAATCTGTCTTCACGTCAGCAGAGAATCAGTCTGCATGTCATAGCAGAGAATCAGGCTTCACGTCACTCAACATTGGAACAGTCCATTGGCATATATTTAGGCCCCGGCGCCCCGGCACCCAGGCAGAGGAGAGGTTCATTCAACTTTGGGTAGCCTCGCAATATAATGGTAAAATGAAAATAAAAATAGGATTGAATGAGGAAGTGCCCTGGAGTACAATAATATATGGTTAAGGGGAGGTAGTTAATGTCTAATCTGCACAAGGGATGGACAGGTCCTGTGGGATCCATGCCTGGTTTATTTTTATGAACGTCAGCTTGTCCACATTGGCTGTAGACAGGCGGCTGCGTTTGTCTGTAATGACGCCCCCTGCCGTGCTGAATACACGTTCAGACAAAACGCTGGCCGCCGGGCAGGCCAGCACCTCCAAGGCATGAAAGGCTAGCTCTGGCCACTTGGACAATTTAGAGACCCAGAAGTTGAATGGGGGCGAACCATCAGTCAGTACGTGGAGGGGTGTGCACACGTACTGTTCCACCATGTTAGTGAAATGTTGCCTCCTGCTAACACGTTGCGTATCAGGTGGTGGTGCAGTTATCTGTGGCGTGTTGACAAAAGTTTTCCACATCTCTGCCATGCTAAACCTGCCCTCAGAGGAGCTGGCCGTGACACAGCTGCCTTGGCAACCTCTTGCTCCTCCTCTGCCTTGGCCTTGGGCTTCCACTTGTTCCCCTGTGACATTTGGGAATGCTCTCAGTAGCGCGTCTACCAACGTGCGCTTGTACTCGCGCATCTTCCTATCACGCTCCAGTGCAGGAAGTAAGGTGGGCACATTGTCTTTGTACCGTGGATCCAGCAGGGTGGACACCCAGTAGTCCGCACACGTTAAAATGTGGGCAACTCTGCTGTCGTTGCGCAGGCACTGCAGCATGTAGTCGCTCATGTGTGCCAGGCTGCCCAGGGGTAAGGACAAGCTGTCCTCTGTGGAAGGCGTATCGTCATCGTCCTGCCTTTACCCCCAGCCACGCACTAGTGATGGGCCCGAGCTGCGTTGGGTGCCACCCCGCTGTGACCATGCTTCATCCTCATCCTCCTCCACCTCCTCCTCATCCTCGTCCTCCTCGTCCTCCAGTAGTGTGCCCTGGCTGGCCACACTTGTACCTGGCCTCTGCTGTTGCAAAAAACCTCCCTCTGAGTCACTTCGAAGAGACTGGCCTGAAAGTGCTAAAAATGACCCCTCTTCCTCCTCCTCCTCCTCCTCCTGGGCCACCTCCTCTTCCATCATCGCCCTAAGTGTTTTCTCAAGGAGACATAGAAGTGGTATTGTAACGCTGATAACGGCGTCATCGCCACTGGCCATGTTGGTGGAGTACTCGAAACAGCGCAACAGGGCACACAGGTCTCGCATGGAGGCCTAGTCATTGGTGGTGAAGTGGTGCTGTTCCGCAGTGCGACTGACCCGTGCGTGCTGCAGCTGAAACTCCACTATGGCCTGCTGCTGCTCGCACAGTCTGTCCAGCATGTGCAAGGTGGAGTTCCACCTGGTGGGCACGTCGCATATGAGGCGGTGAGCGGGAAGGCCGAAGTTACGCTGTAGCGCAGACAGGCGAGCAGCGGCAGGATGTGAACGCCGGAAGCGCGAACAGACGGCCCGCACTTTATGCAGCAGCTCTGACATGTCGGGGTAGTTGTGAATGAACTTCTGCACCACCAAATTCAGCACATGCGCCAGGCAAGGTATGTGCGTCAAACCGGCTAGTCCCAGAGCTGCAACGAGATTTCGCCCATTATCGCACACCACCAGGCCAGGCTTGAGTCTCACCGGCAGCAACCACTCGTCGGTCTGTTGTTCTATACCCCGCCACAACTCCTGTGCGGTGTGGGGCCTGTCCCCCAAACATATGAGTTTCAGAATGGCCTGCTGACGTTTACCCGGGCTGTGCTGAAGTTGGTGGTGAAGGTGTGTGGCTGACTGGATGAGCAGGTGGAAGAAGAGGAGGAGGAAGCCGAGAAGGAGGAGGTGGCAACAGGAGGCAAAGAATGTTGCCCTGCGATTCTTGGTGGCGGAAGGACATGCGCCAAACAGCTCTCCGCCTGGGGCCCAGCTGCCACTACATTTGGACCGTGCTTACTGGTCCACGTATCTGTGGTTAGGTGGACCTTGCTACAGATGGCGTTGCGCAGTGCACACTTGATTTTATTGGATACTTGGTTGTGCAGGGAAGGCACGGCTCTCTTGGAGAAGTAGTGGCGGCTGGGAACAACATACTGTGGGACAGCAAGCGACATGAGCTGTTTGAAGCTGTCTGTGTCCACCAGCCTGAATGACAGCATTTCATAGGCCAGTAGTTTAGAAATGCTGGCATTCAGTGCCAGGGATCGAGGGTGGCTAGGTGGGAATTTACGCTTTCTCTCAAATGTTTGTGAGATGGAGAGCTGAACGCTGCCGTGTGACATGGTTGAGATGCTTGGTGACGGAGGTGGTGGTGGTGTTGGTGGTACATCCCCTGTTTGTTGGGCGGCAGGTGCCAACGTTCCTCCAGAGGCGGAGGAAGAGGCCAAGGCGGCAGCAGCAGAAGAGGTAGCAGGGGGAGCTTGAGTGACTTCCTTGTTATTAAGGTGTTTACTCCACTGCAGTTCATGCTTTGCATGCAGGTGCCTGGTCATGCAGGTTGTGCTAAGGTTCAGAACGTTAATGCCTCGCTTCAGGCTCTGATGGCACAGCGTGCAAACCACTCGGGTCTTGTCGTCAGCACATTGTTTGAAGAAGTGCCATGCCAGGGAACTCCTTGAAGCTGCCTTTGGGGTGCTCGGTCCCAGATGGCGGCGGTCAGTAGCAGGCGGAGTCTCTTGGCGGCGGGTGTTCTGCTTTTGCCCACTGCTCCCTCTTTTGCTACGCTGTTGGCTCGGTCTCACCACTGCCTCTTCCTCCGAACTGTGAAAGTCAGTGGCACGACCTTCATTCCATGTGGGGTCTAGGACCTCATCGTCCCCTGCATAGTCTTCCACCCAGTCTTGATCCCTGACCTCCTGTTCAGTCTGCACACTGCAGAAAGACGCAGCAGTTGGCACTTGTGTTTCGTCATCATCAGAGACTTGCTGAGGTGGTATTCCCATGTCCTCATCATCAGGAAACATAAGTGGTTGTGCGTCAGTGCATTCTATGTCTTCCACCGCTGGGGAAGGGCTAGGTGGATGCCCTTGGGAAACCCTGCCAGCAGAGTCTTCAAACAGCATAAGAGACTGCTGCATAACTTGAGGCTCAGACAGTTTCCCTGGTATGCATAGGGGTGATGTGACAGACTGATGGGGTTTGTTTTCAGGCGCCATCTGTGCGCTTTCTGCAGAAGACTGGGTGGGAGATAATGTGAACGTGCTGGATCCACTGTCGGCCACCCAATTGACTAATGCCTGTACCTGCTCAGGCCTTACCATCCTTAGAACGGCATTGGGCCCCACCAAATATCGCTGTAAATTCTGGCGGCTACTGGGACCTGAGGTAGTTGGTACACTAGGACGTGTGGATGTGGCAGAACGGCCACGTCCTCTCCCAGCACCAGAGGGTCCACTAACACCACCACGACCATGTCCACGTCCGCGTCCCTTACTAGATGTTTTCCTCATTGTTATCGTTCACCACAACAACAAAAATATTATTTGGCCCAATGTATTGTATTCAAATTCAGGCCTTTTTTTACAGACAACTAACACTATCTGGCTATCTATTTAGGTACCGTATTACACTAATACAGGCACAGCAGTAACCACCGATTTAGCGGACTATGAATTTGAGGCCTAGTATTTAGGCGCTGGGTGACAGGTATACGTTTTACGGACAGAATTAGACTGGGATATGCACAGTAGCGTGTGTGAAGTTATTGAGAATGACCCTATCAGCACCTTGATTCTGATATACCCTTTTAGGGATGTATTTAAAGTAGGCCTGATACAGCAGAAACCACTAAATTAGGAAATTGCTAAATTGGGAATTGTATTTCAACCCAGAACAAAAACTGTGCTTTGACGGACACTAAATAAATTGACTAGCCACAACAGTACAGCAGTAACGACAGATTTAGCTGGATATAAATTTGAGGCCTAGTATTTAGGCGCTGGGTAACAGGTATAGGTTTTCTGACAGAATTCGACTTGGAAATGCACAGTAGCGTATGTGTGAAGTTATTCAGAATGACCCTATGTGCACCTTGAATCTGATATACCCTTTTAGGGATAAATTTAAAGTAGGTCTGATACAGCAGAAACCACTAAATTAGGAAATTGCTAAATTGGGAATTGTATTTCAACCCAGAACAAAATATGTGCTTTGACAGACACTAAATAACTTGACCAGCCACACTAGTAACGACAGATTTAGCTGACTATAAATTTGAGGCCTATTATTTAGGCGCTGGGTGACAGGTATAGGTTTACTGACAGAATTAGACTTGGAAATGCACAGTAGCGTGTGTGTGAAGTTATTCTGAATGACCCTATGTGCACCTTGAATATTATATACCCTTTTAGGGATAGATTTCAAATAGCTCTGATACAGCAGAAACCACTAAATTATGAAATTGCTAAATTGGGAATTGTATTTCAACCCAGAACAAAAACTGTGCTTTGACGGACACTAAATAACTTGAACAGCTACAGCAGTAACAACAGATTTAGCTGGATATAAATTTGAGGCCTAGTATTTAGGCGCTGGGTGACAGGTATAGGTTTACTGACAGAATTAGATTTAGAAATGCACAGTAGCAGGTGTGTGAAGTTATTCTGAATGACCCTATGTGCACCTTGAATATGATATACCCTTTTAGGGATAGATTTCAAATAGCTCTGATACAGCAGAAACCACAAAATTATGAAATTGCTAAATTGGGAATTGTATATCAACCCAGAACAAAAAATGTGCTTTGACGGACACTAAATAACTTGACCAGCCACAACAGTACAGCAGTAACGACAGATTTAGCTGGATATAAATTTGAGGCCTAGTATTTAGGCGCTGGGTAACAGGTATACGTTTTACGGACAGAATTAGACTGGGATATGCACAGTAGCGTGTGTGTGAAGTTATTGAGAATGACCCTATCAGCACCTTGATTCTGATATACCCTTTTAGGGATGTATTTAAAGTAGGCCTGATACAGCAGAAACCACTAAATTAGGAAATTGCTAAATTGGGAATTGTATTTCAACCCAGAACAAAAACTGTGCTTGGGCGGACACTAAATAACTTGCCCAGCCACAGCAATAACCACAGATTTAGCTGGATATAAATTTGAGGCCTAGTATTTAGGCGCTGGGTAACAGTTATAGGTTTACTGACAGAATTAGACTTGGAAATGCACAGTAGCGGGTGTATGAAGTTATTTTGAATGACCCTATGTGCACCTTGAATATTATATACCCTTTTAGGGATAGATTTCAAATAGCTCTGATACAGCAGAAACCACTAAATTATGAAATTGCTAAATTGGGAATTGTATTTCAACCCAGAACAAAAACTGTGCTTTGACGGACACTAAATAACTTGAACAGCTACAGCAGTAACAACAGATTTAGCTGGATATAAATTTGAGGCCTAGTATTTAGGCGCTGGGTGACAGGTATAGGTTTACTGACAGAATTAGATTTAGAAATGCACAGTAGCAGGTGTGTGAAGTTATTCTGAATGACCCTATGTGCACCTTGAATATGATATAACCTTTTAGGGATAGATTTCAAATAGCTCTGATACAGCAGAAACCACTAAATTATGAAATTGCTAAATTGGGAATTGTATATCAACCCAGAACAAAAAATGTGCTTTGACGGACACTAAATAACTTGACCAGCCACAACAGTACAGCAGTAACGACAGATTTAGCTGGATATAAATTTGAGGCCTAGTATTTAGGCGCTGGGTGACAGGTATACGTTTTACGGACAGAATTAGACTGGGATATGCACAGTAGCGTGTATGTGAAGTTATTGAGAATGACCCTATCAGCACCTTGATTCTGATATACCCTTTTAGGGATGTATTTAAAGTAGGCCTGATACAGCAGAAACCACTAAATTAGGAAATTGCTAAATTGGGAATTGTATTTCAACCCAGAACAAAAACTGTGCTTTGACGGACACTAAATAACTTGAACAGCTACAGCAGTAACAACAGATTTAGCTGGATATAAATTTGAGGCCTAGTATTTAGGCGCTGGGTGACAGGTATAGGTTTACTGACAGAATTAGACTTGGAAATGCACAGTAGCAGGTGTGTGAAGTTATTCTGAATGACCCTATGTGCACCTTGAATATGATATACCCTTTTAGGGATAGATTTCAAATAGCTCTGATACAGCAGAAACCACTAAATTATGAAATTGCTAAATTGGGAATTGTATATCAACCCAGAACAAAAAATGTGCTTTGACGGACACTAAATAACTTGACCAGCCACAACAGTACAGCAGTAACGACAGATTTAGCTGGATATAAATTTGAGGCCTAGTATTTAGGCGCTGGGTGACAGGTATACGTTTTACGGACAGAATTAGACTGGGATATGCACAGTAGCGTGTGTGTGAAGTTATTGAGAATGACCCTATCAGCACCTTGATTCTGATATACCCTTTTAGGGATGTATTTAAAGTAGGCCTGATACAGCAGAAACCACTAAATTAGGAAATTGCTAAATTGGGAATTGTATTTCAACCCAGAACAAAAACTGTGCTTGGGCGGACACTAAATAACTTGACCAGCCACAACAGTACAGCAGTAATGACAGATTTAGCTGGATATAAATTTTAGGCCTAGTATTTAGGCGCTGGGTGACAGGTATAGGTTTACTGACAGAATTAAACTTGGAAATGCACAGTAGCGTGTGTGTGAAGAAATTGAGAATGACCCTATCAGCACCTTGAATATTATATACCCTTTTAGGGATAAATTTAAAGTAGGCCTGATACAGCAGAAACCACTAAATTAGGAAATTGCTAAATTGGGAATTGTATTTCAACCCAGAACAAAAACTGTGCTTGGACGGACACTAAATAACTTGACCAGCTACAGCAGTAACGACAGATTTAGCTGGATATAAATTTGAGGCCTAGTATTTAGGCGCTGGGTGACAGGTATAGTATAACTGACAGAATTAGACTGGGATATAGTAACATAGTAACATAGTAGTAACATAGTACATAAGGCCGAAAAAAGACATTTGTCCATCCAGTTCGGCCTGTTATCCCGCAAGTTGATCCAGAGGAAGGCAAAAAAAAAACTGTGAGGTAGAAGCCAGTTTTCTCCACTTTAGGGGACTATAAACTTCCTTCCCGACTACAATCAGGCAATCAGAATAACTCCCTGGATCAACGACCCCTCTCTGGTAGCTATAGCCTGTAATATTATTACTCTCCAGAAATACATCTAGGCCCCTCTTGAATTCCCTTATTGTACTCACCATCACCACCTCCTCAGGCAGAGAGTTCCATATTCTCACTGCTCTTACCGTAAAGAATCATTTTCTTTGTTTGTGTACAAACCTTCTTTCCTCCAGACGCAGAGGATGTCCCCTCGTCACAGTCACAGTCCTGGGGATAAATAGCTGATGGGATAGATCTCTGGCCAAAAAATAACCACACTATTGATGGTTAAATGCACTTGGTGTGACATCTTGACCAACCACACTACTGAGGGTTAAATGCACTTGGTGACAGGCGCAGCTTGCCCCTGATGTAGTATATGGCCAAAAAATAAACAGACTATTGCTGGTTAAATGCACTTGGTGTGACAGCTTCACCCTGATGTAGGATTTAGCCAAAAAACAACCACACCATTGAGGGTTAAATGCACTTGGTGACAGGCGCAGCTTGCCCCTGATGTAGTATATGGCCAAAAAATAACCAGACTATTGTTGGTTAAATGCACTTGGTCTGACAGCTTCACCCTGATGTAGGAATTAGCCAAAAAACAAACACACCATTAAGGGTTAAATGCACTTGGTCGCAGCTTGTGCTGGCACACCACAAGACACAAAATGGCCGCCGATCACCCCAGAAAAAAGTGACTGACAAACGGTCTGGGCAGCCTAAAAACAGTGAGCAATTGAGTATCAGCAGCTCAAAGATCCACAGCTGCAGATCGATCAATTAATCAAGTCCTTTGGAGGAGTTAATCTGCCTAATCTCGCCCTAATGTCGCAGCTGCAACCTCTCCCTATGCTGATCAGAGCAGAGTGACGGGCGGCGCTATGTGACTCCAGCTTAAATAGAGGCTGGGTCACATGGTGCTCTGGCCAATCACAGCCATGCCAATAGTAGGCATGGCTGTGATGGCCTCTTGGGACAAGTAGTATGACGCTTGTTGATTGCCTGCTTTGCAGCCTTTCAAAAAGCGCCAAGAAAGCGACGAACACCGAACCCGGACTTTTACGAAAATGTCCGGGTTCGGGCCCGTGTCACGGACACCCCAAAATTCGGTACGAACCCGAACTATGCAGTTCGGGTTCGCTCATCCCTACCCACAAGAAATAAGCTGGGAGGAATCATGTTTTCAGATGTTAAAAAATGACGAATATTCGATATAGCGAATATATAGCACTATATTCGAAATATTCGCGAATTAGAGAAATTGCGATATCCGCAATTAATATTCGCTATTCGAATATTTGCGCTCAACACTATTGATTAGATTTAGATTTCTCTTTTCTTCATTCACTTAGCATTTTATTATTTATAATTGCAAAAAAAAATAAAAAATTTACATGTGTACATTTTAAATCATTCTTGTTTTGCAGAATTTTCCAACATCTGCCTAAAAATTTTGCACATTACTATGTATTTACTGCCTTTCCGTGGTATGGAATAGATCAGTCTACTACACAGGTCCTTCCTTTTGTTTTGTTCTCTGCATTCTAATGCACACCTCCCACTGAGAGCCCAAAAGGACATGAATTACCCTCTATTGCTATATGCTGATGAGCTTAGAATATCTATATGAGCAGATATGACCACACGTGAACCCTAATCTTAGAACATCCAAAGACCTTACAATGTGCAAACTAAGAGAACGCTGTTACTCTACCTACCTGAATTACATTAGCTTCTTATTAGACCAAAGACAAGACACCATGACTCTATGGAATCCTGTAAAAGAGTCCTATGCTTAGGATCCCCGGCATAGAAAGAAGTGGACCTGGAGAGTTGCACACTTTACTCCCCCCCCCTTCCCTCCTAAGACCGGCATAGAAAGAAGTGGACCTGGAGTGTTGCACACCCCCTTCCCTCCTAAGACCAACCGTTAGGATTTCCCTTGTCAGAAGTAGCCCTGGACAATGGACAATTGACTAATTGACCACTGTAGATCAAACCCAACCATTAGAATTCCCTAGCATGAAGTGGTCCTGAAGAATTGCCCAATTAACTCCTACTCTTCCTCCAGAAAAAAACAAACCTATGATTCCCCTAGGAAGAAAACACCCTGGACAATTGCCTAATTACCTGCCCCACCACCCTATCAACCCTTAGGACCTCCCTATTAAGAAGTAGCCTTGGACAACTGCAAAATTAACAGCCCCCCCCCCCCCCCCAACATCAACAAACCTTGTTGCATAGAAACTGAAAACACTTTTAATGGATAACAAACATGTTTATTGAAATATATAGATTTTTTTAAACTGAGTTTGCTGTAATTTTGGCTGTGATGTTTCGATGTTCAGCTGTGTGTTTCTATGTAGATAAGGTGGCATAGATGTTGTCCTTCTTTCCATGCATCATCTCAGGTAGGATCTTATATAAAACTCCATTGTCTGTTACCATCAGTGATCTAGAAAACAATGGACAATAATGTTTAGTTTACCAAAATTCCAGGATGTATAATAAATAAATACTATAAGAAATGCCTGCACCTTATTTTGGGGTTCATTGTTTGTGGGCGCTGGGGTCTGTCATGATGCAATCGCCATCTTTGTCAAATTGGTAATCATCATCAACATCAACCATTTCAATATCGTCGGAGTACTGCCGCTCCCCGACCTCCATTGGTTCTTCTGTTTCTTCAGTTGCGTCCTTCATCTTAATGTCATCCGCATACTGTCTCCCTTCTACCTCCATATCCTCTACTGTATCCATTTCCACTCGTCGTCGCTTGCGCTGGACGACCTCTTCTTCTTTGATTCGCTTGAGCAAAACTCCCTCCACTTGTCCTATCTCATCTCTGCGTCGCTTCCGTGAGCACATGGTGAGCCAGACATAGACTGACCCCGATGCCAGGGAGTAAGCCGGTATTACCCACATTCTACATTATGACATCACAAGAGGTTGACCTCATCCAGATTCTACACATTATGACATCACGATAAGTGTGGCCAGACGAGAGTTTGATTATGACATCATAAAGAGTTTGGGAGCTTCACCAGGCCTGGAGATTCTATATGATGACATCACCAGATGTTCCGCTTCCACGCCTAACAGTGATCATGGATCCATGAGTCCATATCAGGGCCGGACTGGGACAAAAAATAGGCCCGGGCATTTTTGACTGAGCAGCCCAATCACATGACCCCCGACAGGCCCCACCCCCTTGCAGTCTAGGGGCGGAGCCAAACCCAGAAGCACAATTGAGGGGCAGGGCCAGCCACCAGTAAGATAGGAAGGCTTCAGCCAACACACAAGCTTTGCAATAATATAGGAAGCTACAGAAAAGTCTTATAATATCCTCAGTGGATCTCAACCTCCCCATCCTCCACACCCTGTACAGGTCAGTGCCCCCGAAATTGCACTCACAGTTCTCCAGCAACTCTGGCAAATACCACCTATTCCGTACAGGGTGGGTTTACATCTGCGTTATGCCATTCCGTTATAGGTTCAGTTTCAAACGGAATATAACGGAATGGCCAGATGGAATGCAAAACGGAAACCTTTAAGGGTCCATTCACACGTCCGTTGTTTCTTTCCTGATCTGTTCAGTTTTTTGCGGAACAGATCTGGACCAGTTCTGTACCCATTCATTTTCAATGGGTACTGAAAAAAAATCAGACATTGAGCTGTCCGATTTTTTTCAGGACCCATTGAAAATGAATGGGTCCAGATCTGTTCCGCAAAAAACTTAACAGATCAGGAAAGAAACAACGGACGTGTGAATGGACCCTAAGAGGCATTCCGTTTTGCTCTGTCCTAATAGAAGTTTATGAGAAAGCATAACGGATCAGTCTGGGTCCCCTTATGCAAGACGGACTTTGTTTTCCGTCTTGCATAACAGGAACCAGATGGATCCGTTTTGATTCCCATAGACTTTTAAGAGGACGGAGAGCAAACGGAAAGCCTCTTGCGGAGTCTGCACTGTACGAGAGAGAGAGAGCAGTGGCTGTGAAGGGAAAAGTACCAGAGCACAATGACAGCCCCAGAGCCTCTCTGCTGCCTGACCGACTGTATGCTGCCACAGCGCCAGCCTGCAGGACATCAGAGAGGCCTGGGGGCCACATTATAGCACCACTACATTTACTTATTATCAAAAAGCATCATACATAACCAAGCAAAAGCCAGACTATAATAAAAGACAAAAACATTAAACTACATTTATAATAAAACAATTTACTTACAAAAGAAGCGATTCAGTCGTCTGCTGTGCCGTCCTCTGCTTGCTTCCACTGATTATGTGCCCTCCTTTCTGTCTCTCCTCAGTGCGCAGGCGCACTGTTATGGGGGATCTGTGGATGACGCACTGTTATGGGGGATCTGTGGGTGACACACTGTTATGGGGGACCTGTGGATGACACACTGTTATGGGGGACCTGTGGATGACACACTGTTATGGGGGACCTGTGGATGACACACTGTTATGGGGGACCTGTGGATGACACACTGTTATGGGGGAATCTGTGGATGACACACTGTTATGGGGGAATCTGTGGATGACACACTGTTATGGGGGAATCTGTGGATGACACACTGTTATGGGGGAATCTGTGGATGACACACTGTTATGGGGGATCTGTGGATGACAGTATGACACACTGTTATGGGGGACCTGTGGATGACACACTGTTATGGGGGACCTGTGGATGACACACTGTTATGGGGGACCTGTGGATGACACACTGTTATGGGGGACCTGTGGATGACACACTGTTATGGGGGAATCTGTGGATGACACACTGTTATGGGGGAATCTGTGGATGACACACTGTTATGGGGGAATCTGTGGATGACGGACACTGTTATGGGGGACCTGTGGATGACACACTGTTATGGGGGACCTGTGGATGACACACTGTTATGGGGGAATCTGTGGATGACACACTGTTATGGGGGAATCTGTGGATGACACACTGTTATGGGGGCATCTGTGGATGACGTACTGTTATGGGGGATCTGTGAATTACACTATTAATGGGGCATCTGTGGATGACACTATTATGGGGGCATCAGTGGATGACGCACTGTTATGGGGGCATCTGTGGATGATGCACTGTTATTAACAGTGCGTCATCCACAGACCCCACCCCATAACAGTGTCATCCACAGATATCCCCTTAATAGACTGTTAAAGGGATATCTGTGGATTGCATGGCACTGTTATGGCGGCATCTGTGGATGACACTGTTATGGGTGGCCGGGGGGATCTGTGGATGACACACATATATGGCAGCGCAAGCATCTTGTGCTATATATATGTGTCATCATCCACATGATCCACAGATATCTCCCCCCCCATAACAGTGTCCCTCCCTATTGTAAGACAGACCCCGCCGTTCCTTATGTAAGTGAGCTATTGAGCTTGTAAATAAACTTGTGCAAAGTATATGAGTAGTTACTAACTACTCATATACTTTGCACAAGTTTATTTACAAGCTCAATAGCTCACTTACATAAGTTACTATCTAATAATCTATCAATCACTATCATCACTAACTTACTACCTTGGTCCAAGGCCCTTGGACAGTCAGTGGGCAGGTGGCAGCTGGTGGGTGGCTCCAGTCCAGTCCCGCTCTTCAAGTTCAAACTAGGCGGCCGGCGGCAGTGTAACGTGACGTGATGTCACTCACTACGTAACGCCGCACGCGCATGCTCCTCCCACTTTATTAATGAAGGCAGAGCAGGCGCGTGACGTCAGAGTGAGCGACGTTACGCTGCCGGCCGCCGGAAGATGGGAGGCAGAGCACGGAGGCGGAGCACAGGAGGCGGAGCACAGGAGGCGGAGCAGTCACAGTCAGTATCTCTATGTGTCTGTGGGCTGGCAGGAGGCGGAGCAGTCACACAGGGGTGTGATTAGGCCATACCCACTCGAGCCCTGAGGCGGCCCGGCCCACCGGGCAAATGCCCGGTCTGCCCTATGGCCAGTCCGGCCCTGGTCCATATTATAAAACACAGGGTCCATATAATAATTCAATGTTATAGTACACAGAGTCTGTTTGAGATTTGTGTATTATAATATTAACAATGTGTGTTATAACATTGACTCTGTGTATTATAAAATAGACTGTATATTATAATATGGACTTTGTGTGTAATAATAGAGACCCTGGAGGTCATTTAAAAAAATCACATATGTCAGTTTTGTGGCGTAATGTTTTGTGGCAGCTGGTACATTTTCTGCCACATTTGGTTAAATATGTGACTTTACACAGTGGTCTATGTTTAAGAGCCAAAAGTGAGATAAGACACGGATTATGGCTCATTTACTATTTTTGACTATAGCCCGGTCTACTTTTATATCTAAAGATGTAAATCACATTACACTCATGTGACATATATTATTAAAGGGGTTGTCTCACTTCAGTAAGTGGCATTTATCATGTAGAGAAAGTTAATGCAAGACACTTACTAATGTATTGGTATTATCCATATTGCTTCCTGTGCTGGCTGGATTCATTTTTCCATTACATGATACACTGCTCGTTTCCATGGCTACAGACCTCCCTGCAATCCATCAGTGGTGGGCGTGCTTGCATACTATAGGAAAAAGCACTAGCCTATGTGTGCTCCCATGGTCCCGGCCACCAGACAGGCTAATGCTATTTCCTATAGTGTGAAAGGACGACCACCACTGATGGATTGCAGGGTGGTCTGTAACCATGGAAACGAGCAGTGTAAAATGTGATGGAAAAATGAATCCAGGAAGCAATATGGACAATCACAGTACATTAGTAAGTGGCTTAGATTACTTTTCTCTACATGATAAATATTATTTGGTGAAGTGAGACAACTCCTTTAAGGTTCCTAAATTTAGTGCATGCACACAAAGGAAAGGCAGACCAAATTGATATAAAAAAAAACACAAAACCCCTCTGTGTATTATAATATGGAAGCTCTGTCAGGCACTTACTAATGTATTGTGATTGTCCATATTGCTTCCTTTGCTGGCTGGATTCATTTTTCCATCACATTATGCACTGCTCGTTTCCATGGTTACAGACCACTCTGCAATCCATCAGTGGTGGTCGTGCTTGCACACTATAGGAAAAAGCATAAGCCTCTCTTGTGGCTGGGACACATAGGCTAGTGCTTTTTCCTATAGTGTGTAAGCACGACCACTACTGATGGATTGCAGGGTGGTCTGTAACCATGGAAACGAGAAGTGCATAATGTGATGGAAAAGGGAATCGAGCCAGCAAAGGAAGCAATATGGATAATAACAATACATTAGTAAGTGTCTTATACTAACTTTCTCTACAAGATAAATGCCACGTACTGAAGTGAGACAACCCCTTTAAGTAGACTCCACACACTATGATGCCGTATTAAGTGGCCCCCACACAGTGCTGCCCCCTCAAGTCCCCCCCCCCCCCACACACAGTATGATGACCCCTTAAGAAACCCCACACACAGTGATGTCCCCTTAATAGATTATGCCCCTTTAGATGGCCATCATTGATGTCCCCTAATAGTTATGCACCCTTTAGAGGCCCTCTTCACAGAGTTATGCCCAGCTTATCACAAACACAGTTATGCCGTCTAGATGGCCCCCACACATACAGTTATGACCCCTTTTGTAGACTACATCAGAGTTGTGCACCTTTAGACGCCTTCCCACAAAGTTTGCCCTCACAGTGCTGCCCCCTCAAGTACCTCCACACATACGTAGTGATGTCCCTTTAGGTAGCCCTACAAAAACAGTGATGCCCCCCTAATAGATTATACCCCCTTAGGTGGCCCCGCACACACAATTATGTCTCCTTTAGTGCCCCCTCACAGGTATGTCACCTTAGGTGGCCCCCCACCTAGTTATACTCGATTATTCACAGTTATTCCCCTAAGGCCTCATGCACACGACTGTATTTTGTTTCCGTGTCCGATCCGTTTTTTTTGCTGATAGGATGCGTACCCATTCATTTCAAAGGGTCCGCAAAAAATGCGGACAGCACACCGTGTGCTGTCCACATCAGTATGTCCATTCCGTTGCTCCGCAAAAAAAAAATTGTGCATGTCCTATTTTTTTCTAGTTTGCAGACAAGGATAGGCATTATTACAATGGATCCGCAAAAAAAAACGGATCCGCAAAATAAACGGATGCCATACGGAACGTCATCTGTTTTTTTGGCGGATCCGCAATTTGCGGACCGCAAAACACATACGGTTGTGTGCATGTAGCCTTAAATGGACTCCCACACAGTTGTGTCGCCTTTGATGTCCTCCCTCAAAGGTTTATTCCACCTTAGATTCATCCCCCGTACACAGTTATTCCCCCTTTACTGCCCCCCCCCCCCCCCCCACACACACACACAGGGTTATGTGGCACCCCTTCTTAAAGTAGTGCCTTTGGTAAAAAAAAAAAAAAAAAAAAACTCTCTCACATCTATTCCAAGATGGCTGCACCATCAAGCATTAGGATTAGTTAGATCACTGGTTGTAAGTCAGATCTTCTCATCCAACATCAGTGTTTAACGTCACAAATGTTTTTAGTTTTGGTATGGGATGTCCAACAAGCTCATTTAGGTGTGAAGGTCAGGTGTCCACATATAGTCTATGTGTCTCCAGAAATACATACTATACACAAGCCTATTGTTGTCTGATCCTGCAATACTACTGCCTTCCATCTGTGCCCTTCTACCTGATAACCCACAGAATGCATTCTCCAAGGTAGGGACAGGTAGAAAAGAGCTTAAAGGGCATCTGTCATGTGGATATTTGATTATAATCTAACTAATTATATACAATCATTAACTACTAAAAAGTGCCTTAGATGTATTCATATATATGGCAATGGTCTAATGAGACCTTGAATCCCTGTAGGGGTCCCTAACTGATATTAAAACTTATATCTTTAATGGTTATTAATTAAAAATTGAAACGAAAAAGAAAAAACAGATAGATGTATTCACTTACTGGTGTGACAGATGGTTACCTCATAATATACACACAAAGATGCCACATGCCGCATGCTAATGAGCTGATTCGAGTCCAGCGTGATGTCATTGAGTCCAGCGTATATTTAATTCAGAGCTATAGCCACTCCCCCGCCCACCTGCTGCTGATTCATATGGAAAATAACTATCATTCAGCAGCAGGTGGGCAGGGAGAGTCAGGAGCTCATGAATATTCATGACTCATCATTATCAGCTGGAGCTTTTCAATACAAGATGTTGGCAGATTGACTGGGTCAATTAAAGAAAGTGACCCAGCATTTTGCTAAGACAATCAGTCACTTATTTATGTTGCCCTTAGTTAGGACACCATAAAATTGGTGACAGGTTCCCTTTAAAGGGCATCTGTCCGAAGATTTGTACTGTAATCATGAAACTGGCTGACCCAGTTGCATGTGAGCTTAAAATAAGATGTTTTAATATACTGTATGCAATCGAGTATCTAGGTACAATGGGGGTGTTGCTGTTACTCCTGGAGACTCAGCTCTCTTTGCAACTTCAGGGCCCTCTACACTTTGATTCACAGGACCAGGTAGTGTAAGGCCTCATGCACACGACCGTTTTTCGGGTCACCTTTGACTTAAACATCAGACAACAAAGGGTTTGTAGTCTGAGTAAATGGGAACATGAAGATCTGCGTATGGTAGTAGCTGAAAGTACAAAATAGTAGGAGATTTTTAATAAAGGTCGATTGCAAAAAGAAAAAGAAGCTATATTATTGGTGTCATAAAAAATATACTACAAAATAGCAATTCAAACATGCAATGTTATCACTAGAGACATTGTACCCATGGAATGTAGTGCCCAATAAATGGCTCATACCCGTCATCCCCTCCTACAGTGTGCAGCACGCATGTCTCTGAGATAACCACTCGGGAATTTGGCAGCACAATGGGGGTTGGGTTGGGAAGAACAGGGAGTCCTGGAAGTAATGATATGGCCTCCACAGAGTCTTGATCTCAACCCTGCACAGAGCTCTGATCTCAAAATCATCGACTATGTCTAGGATTACATGAAGAGACAGAAGGATTTGAGCAAGCCTACGTCCACAGAAGATCTGTGGTTAATTCTAAAAAAGTTTTGGAACAAACTCTGAATATTCGTTATTTTTCTATTTATCGCAAATAATATGCTTTTGAATTATTCACGTATTGCGGTTCATTTTATTTTTTAACTGTATAAGGCAATTTACCTATTGGTTGGCTATGGCTATTGGCTAATATTGGTATTTTTTACGAATATTCGCTATATTGCTATATATTCTTGTTTTAGAAAATTAAGAATGTTCAAAAAAATGAAGTTATAGCAATATAGCGAATATTCAGAAATACACATATAGACTGCAATGACCCACAAGAAAGAAGCTGGGAGGAATCATGTTTTCAGATGTTAAAAAATGACGAATATTTGATATAGCGAATATATAGCACTATATTCGAAATATTCGCGAATTAGCGAAATTGCGATATTCGCGATTAATATTCGCTATTCGAATATTTGCGCTCAACACTATTCATTAGATTTAGATTTCTCTTTTCTTCATTCACTTAGCATTTTATTAATTGCTAAAAAAAATAATTTACACGTGTACATTTTAAATCATTCTTGTTTTGCAGAATTTTCCAACATCTGCCTAAACATTTTGCACATTACTATGTATTTACTGCCTTTCCGTGGTATGGAATAGATCAGTCTACTGCACAGGTCCTTCCTGTTGTTTTTTTCTGCATTCTAATGCACACCTCCCACTGAGAGCCCAAAAGGACATAAATTGCCCTCAGTTGCTATATGCTGATGAGCTTAGAATATCTATATGATCAGATATTGTAGTGTCCCACTAGGTAAAGGTGGGCACTGCACAGGTTAATGTGTTGCATTGCATTAAATGTCATGTGCATGTTTTTCCCTGTATTATCTGGGTGTCAGGCCTGTCAGGGTGTAGTTTAGCCTCCCAGACGTTAGAGGGAGCTGGAGAGCCCTAGTTACATATAGGAAGGCCCAGACAGGGAAGTGTTAGTTCATTCCAGGGGACTAGAGGAGTCACCTCGTCCACCTGAAGCTCCTGAAGCTAGGAACAGCTCAGTAGAGATACCCCAGTTGCAGGATCCAACCTCCTGGGAGAAACCTACAGTTATCCACCTGATAGGAGGAGGCGACCCAGGGTAAGCAAAGTGACCCTGATGGGCAGAGAACCTTTAGCCAGCATAGCAAGAAGTATAATACCTGAGGAAGAAAGTAACCAAGGATTTAAGCCACCCTTTTAGGCATCCGGGCCTTGGGAGATATAAAGCCAGAGCAGGAGTTCTATAAAGGACAGTGTACATTGATTCTGAGAAAGGTACAACCTGCTGCTGAGTGCTTGTGGAATTTACCCTCAGCGTATCTTGCATGACTATTGCCTGCCATATTTGTGAATAAGCCCCTTTCGTGGAACTGTAATATAAAGACTGTGCTACACCTGCTGTACAAAGTTGGATTGTCCAGTAAAGTTTACGTTTGGTTCACTGCATACTTGTGTACCTTCATCATTCCAACCACCAACCGGCGTGCCACCGTACGAAGGCACTGGCGTCACGAATACCACAGGGACCTTGCCCCAGGCACACAAAATACCTGTAACATCCAGGGCACCTCAACTACCATCAGGCCTGGTCCCTCTCTACAGAGCGTGCCCCAGAGGAACTGTGTCTACCTCTCCTTCACTGCCACGCGCCTGCCCAGGGTTCTTCAAATATAGTGAGTACACCCGATTGCCCATAACTGTGACCTCACTTCGTCATACCCTGCAGGTCTGGCGTGTTGCATAAATTGGCGTCACGAACAGGATACGAATATTCCTGTGCTATAGCGGATTTAAAAACTGTGTGCTGAAAAATCGTCTTAAAGTGACATGCCCCAATTGTTTTATTGAAAATTGCTGGGCCAAAGTGAACTGTAATAATTGCGGTGTGAAGATTGTGCTATATAGACTGTTTTCTGCTTATTTGAGTCACCGCTTGCTGTCAGTGAATAGACAGCCATATTGCCCATTTAACCTGATTGGATTACAAGTGCGCCTTGTGGAGCTGTTTGGCGCGAAAAAGAGGACTTTGGCGCGAAAAGAATCAGGCGGAGCCATCGCCCAACCAACCAGGAAGAAGAACCCCGCCTACCTGAGTCCCGGAGCTACGAGAGGCCGCGCCCACCTGCTGACGCGGTACGCAGGACGTTCCGACACCCGGAGCTGCGCATCTCGCGAGACTTGGAGCGAGCACCACCGGAGTGAGTACCAACTTTAAAAACTTTTACCGGCTTCTCCGCTTACCTGTCCGGAAGCTCCCCGACCCCTGCCAAGGCACCGGAGGGATCCCCGCTAGTAGTGAAAGACTTGTCTGAAAAAAAAAGTTAAAGTTACTGCCATAGCCGCTCCGGTCCGCTCCGCTACATTTAAAGGGCCATACCCACCTAGCAACGCCATGTCCGCGGTCGAGGAAATCGCACAGGCAGCCCCAGTCGTGCCTGCTGAAGTACCCGCAGCCGACTCTGGGCCCCCTGCCGCCGCGGCACCGCCAAGCCTGATGCCGCTAACCATGCTGTACTATTTCGGGGCCCCCTGGTTCCCACGTTATTCAGGGGAAGCCCACAAGTTAAAAGACTTTAGGGAGCAGATACTGGCCTTGTTCCGGCTATATCACATAAATGCTGAGCAGCAAATGGAGATCCTCTTAGCTCAGTTAGAAGGGGCCGCCCGCAGGGAAGTAATGTCATGGCCCCGTTCTGAGAAAAATAGCCTGGAACAGATCTTTGAACGTTTGGGCACCACATTTGAAGCCAGAACGGTGTCAGAAGTTAAAATGCGTTTCTTCAGCAGAAAGCAGCAGCCTGGAGAGTCGCTCCGTGATTTTGCCCTGTCCTTACAGGAGACGCTGAGAGCTGTAGTCCAAGTGGATCCTAAAGAAGCTGAGGACCAGGACCGGACTCTTAGAGAGCAATTCATTGCAGGCATAAGTACTGAACATTTAAAGGGCCAGCTACGGATGTTGTCAGCTCAACACCCTCACTGTACATTCTTGGATTTTAAAGAATTGGCCATCAGCATACTGGGCCAGAACCCTGCTCCAGGGCCAGCAACCTTCCCTGAACCCCAGGCTTGTCAGCCAAAGACTATTAATGTGGGGTCTGCAGGAGTCGGTCAAGCCACCCAAGCTCCAGTCACAGATGTAGTGGCAGCACTAATGGAGCAAGTGAACTATCTTACTCTAAGTCTAGAGAAGGTGTGCAAAAAGATAGAGGAGTGGGAGAGACCATTGTTACTAGAAGATAAGGATCCTCTTCCTCCCAGGCTCCCACCTGCATATGGAGATGTGTATCCAAAAGAGCCTGATGGGCGACTGAAGTACCGGCCCAGAAGTAGAAAACAGCCTGTCTGCCATCATTGCAAGAAATATGGACATACCGAATCCATGTGCTGGCAGTTAAACGAGTAACCCCTGAGGCAGAGGACCGCCCCTCGGGAGGTAGAACAGAAGGTCCAAAGGATCCAAACTGGATGCCTAAGTATGTCGGGTCCCGTCCGAAAATTAATATATGTATCAACGGGATATCCCTTTGAAGCCCTGTTGGACACCGGGTCACAGGTCACCACCATTCAACGGCCTGCCTTTGACAAGTTCTGGGATCCAAGTCTCCTCACCCAGCCACCAGAGTCCTGGCTAGATATTATCGCTAGCAACGGTAAGCCAGTGAAAGTGCATGGGTATTGGGAACCTACTCTTCAGGTGGGAGAAGCCACCCTGCCACAGCAAGGCGTGATTGTGGTACAAGCCGGAGGTAAAGGAGGACACCCCGTGATCTTAGGGACTAATGTTCTTAAAAATTGTTACTCCGAAGTGCTTGAAGCATTGAACCAAACCATATCATCCGCCTCACCTGCTTCCAGAAGAGTTATTCAGAAAACTATTAGCGTGCTGTGCGCTCAACAAAGGTTCGCCAACAAGAAAGGAGAAATTTGCACTGTCCGGATCCGGGATAACCGGCCGGTGGTTTTGCCTCCAAATTCCCAGATCATCCTGTGGTGCCGTGCTGTATTAGGGATCCAGGGCCAGGACTATCAAGCCCTAGTGGAACCTATTCCTATTAAGGATCATCCTTTCGTACGGACAGCCAAGAGCATGGTGACCGTGTCCCAAGGTAAAGTGCCTGTTCGTTTAATCAACTTTGGTGATCATCCCGTTACCCTCTTTAAACACTGCCCCGTTGCTCAGCTTTTACAGGTGTCTTTCCAGGATGTGATCCGTCTGCCTGCCGCGGAGGCGTTCCAGACCGCGCAGAACAGCAGCACCCCTACGGCATCCTGGTGGGAAGAACTACATGTGGGGAACGAATCCACCCCAAAGGAGCAAATAGAGGGGGTCCTGAAGCTGGTGAAGGAGCACCACCAGGCTTTCAGCAAACACTCCACAGACTATGGAGAGGTCAGTGTGATCAAACATACCATACCCACTGGCTCTCACCCTCCTATTAAGGAGAGGCACAGACCCATACCACCTACTACCTATCAGTCTGTGAAAGAGATGATACAAGAGATGAAAGACTCTAATATAATCCGGGACAGCCATAGTCCCTGGGCTGCGCCCCTAGTACTTGTTCGAAAAAAAGATGGCGGCATAAGGTTCTGCGTGGATTACAGGAAAATTAATCAAATCACCCACAAAGATGCATATCCATTGCCACGCATTGAGGAGTCCTTGACTGCCCTGGGGTCATCAGCCTATTTCTCCACCTTGGACTTAACCAGTGGGTACTGGCAGGTACCCATGGCCCCAGAAGATCGAGAAAAGACTGCTTTCACTACACCTATGGGCCTGTTTGAATTTAATTATATGCCATTTGGACTGTGTAATGCTCCAGGAACGTTCCAGAGGCTGATGGAACGTTGTTTAGGCCATAGGAATTTTGAGACGGTGCTATTATACCTGGATGACGTCATTATATACTCCAAGACGTATGAGGACCATCTAAAGCACCTGGGTGAGGTGTTTCAAGTTCTTTCTAAATATGGCCTCAAAATCAAGCCATCCAAGTGCCACCTGCTGAAACCAGCCGTCAGATATCTCGGGCACATTGTCAGTGCCGAAGGAGTACAGCCTGACCCTGACAAACTTGCTGCTGTCCGTAACTGGCCTACTCCTACGACCGTGAAAGAGGTGAGAAGCTTTCTCAGTTTTGCAGGGTACTATAGGCGATTCATCCCGCATTTCGCACAAATTGCGGATCCCATCCAGGAACTCTTGAGGGGGCATCCAAAAAAGAGCCCAAAGACTCCTATTCCTGTTGAATGGAATGAAGAGCGGGAAATTGCCTTCCAACTCCTAAAGAAGAAGTTGACTGAACCCCCTGTTCTGGGTTACCCAGATTATCAGAAGCCATTCCACCTCTACACAGATGCCAGTAAAAGAGGCCTGGGGGCCGTGTTGGCTCAAGTGCAAGATAACAAAGAAAGGGTGATTGCCTATGCCAGCAGATCCCTGAAGGGAGCTGAGAAGAACGACCAGAATTACAGTTCTTTCAAGCTGGAGTTTCTTGCCTTAGTGTGGGCTGTGACCGAAAAGTTTAAGGACTATCTCGCTGCCACACCGTTTGTTGCCTTCACAGATAATAATCCCCTGGCACATCTGAATACAGCCAAATTAGGGGCACTGGAGCAAAGATGGGCCTCCCGCCTGGCCAACTATGATTTCACTGTGAAGTACCGGGCAGGCCGCTCCAATGATAACGCTGATGCTCTGTCACGACTCCCCACTACAGAAGCCCCAGATGAACCGAAAGATGCCTGGGAAGAGGTGGAGATGCCAGCGTTTTATAACAAATTTACCCAGCAGGATAATATACGTACTGAAGATTCCCCTGCTGCTGATCCTTCCTCATCAGATGGTCCTGAGTCCAGAGGCGATCAAGAAAGATGGATTAAGCTCCAGTCCGAAAGTAGAGTCCTCGGTGAACTGCTCGACTTCCTTACTAGTGGAAAAGTCCCTGAGAGGATCCGCAGGAAGAGTGCAGACCCAGAGCTAGTGAGACTGTGGAGACATCGCCATCAACTATTCCTTCAAAAGGGCCTGTTGCTCAGAAGGAGTCTGGATCCAGTGTCCTATGATAGAGTGTATCAAATTCTCCTGCCACGTCGGGATGCCAGCCTGGTGCTGGATATGTACCACAACCAGTCCGGACACTTCGGTGTGCAAAAGACTGAGGCCACCATTCGCAGAAGATTCTATTGGATCGGGATGAGAGAAGATATCGAGAAATGGTGCCGAGAATGCACTGCCTGTGCTGTGGGGCGAACTGAACGCCATGACCAGAGGGCGCCTCTCCATCCCATCGTAAGTAAGGCTCCTTTAGAACTTGTTGCCATTGATCATGTAAAGTTAGAGCCGAGTCGCTCAGGGTATACATATGCCATGACTATAATTGATCACTTCACTAAGTTTGTCGTAGCAGTGCCTGTGAAAGACCTGACAGCAAAGACCACAGCGGAGGCGTTCTGGAAGCATTTCCTGCTGCCCTACGGTTGCCCAGAAAGGATCCTCACCGATCAAGGGTCCGCATTTGAGTCACAGCTGTTCCATGAGATGTGCCTGCTACACAACTGCCAGAAGGTCCGGACCACCGCCTATCATCCGCAAGGTAACGGACTCTGTGAGAAAATGAATAAGACTCTCATTGAAATGCTGAGAGCAGTACCCCCTGAGACGAGGGGAGATTGGCCTACTTTGTTGCCGCAGCTTATGTACACTTACAACAACACCATCCACTGTTCCACCGGTTACACCCCGTTCTATTTGATGTTCGGCCGACAAGGGAGATTGCCTGCGGACCACTCCCTAGGGGTACAAGTGCCGGATGAGATCAACCCACTGCCCAAGACTGACTGGGTAGTGGAGCACCAAAGGCGTCTTCTTAATGCTAAGGAGATTGTCCAGGAACGGATGGAGATTGTTCGAGAAAGGCAGCAGAAAGACTTTGATCAGACTGCCCATGCGGGACCCCTGGCTCTGGGAGACAAGGTATGGTTGAAAAACAACCACCGGACCAGCAAGTTGGACAGCAAATGGGAAAGGATTCCCTACCTTATCACTGCCATACCTAATGCTGCGGCCCACATCTACCAGATCTCCAGGGAAGGGAAAGGTCCCCAAGTTGTTCACAGGAACCGCCTCAAGCCCTGTATAGAAGGAGAACCAGCGGCGGAGGAGATGGAACCGGAGCCTACTGAGAAGAGTTGCCGGCTCCACCTATGGACCCTATGCAGGCTGTGGAGAACTTAATCCATGATAAAGAGCCGCTCCACTGGGCCCTCACGCCTTGGTTGAATCTATTGGTTCCTGCTCCTGTTCCTGTTAGCCCTCAGCCTCCTGAAGAAGCTCCAGAGGCAATGGGCTCCTCTGACATTCCTGAAGCCAGGCAGGAAGAATCCCTGCCAGTAAGGAGGTCTACCCGTTCTACCAGGGGGCATCGACCTGTGAGGTTTGTGGACTACGTTATGGGCCCAGGTAGCCCCTCACGGGAAACCCCTGTTTAACCATTGCAAGCCTGGGTACGGACTCATGTTGTTCTTTGAGCCTCCAAGGACTTCTGTTTATCTACATTTTATATGGACTATCCTGGGTTATTGATACGCTGTGCCAGGTCAGCGCCCCTGTTCCCTCACCTTATCCTGAGAGAAGAGAACGACGCCCCTTGTCATCACTCCTTTCAGTGCATTTAATAACTGTTACATTGTTAATGTGGTGAATATTGCATATGTATGTTCTCTGCTATCTTTCAGGTTGCCGTTCCAGATGGGCGGACCCTCCATGTTGCGCCGAGGACGGGCAACGTTATAGCGTGGGGGTATGTAGTGTCCCACTAGGTAAAGGTGGGCACTGCACAGGTTAATGTGTTGCATTGCATTAAATGTCATGTGCATGTTTTTCCCTGTATTATCTGGGTGTCAGGCCTGTCAGGGTGTAGTTTAGCCTCCCAGACGTTAGAGGGAGCTGGAGAGCCCTAGTTACATATAGGAAGGCCCAGACAGGGAAGTGTTAGTTCATTCCAGGGGACTAGAGGAGTCACCTCGTCCACCTGAAGCTCCTGAAGCTAGGATCAGCTCAGTAGAGATACCCCAGTTGCAGGAATCCAACCTCCTGGGAGAAACCTACAGTTATCCACCTGATAGGAGGAGGCGACCCAGGGTAAGCAAAGTGACCCTGATAGGGCAGAGGACCTTTAGACAGTCATAGCAAGAAGTATAATACCTGAGGAAGAAAGTAACCAAGGATTTAAGCCACCCTTTTAGGCATCCGGGCCTTGGGAGATATAAAGCCAGAGCAGGAGTTCTAGAAGGACACTGTACATTGATTCTGAGAAAGGTACAACCTGCTGCTGAGTGCTTGTGGAATTTACCCTCAGCGTATCTTGCATGACTATTGCCTGCCATATTGTGAATAAGCCCCTTTGTGGAACTGTAATATAAAGACTGTGCTACACCTGCTGTACAAAGTTGGATTGTCCAGTAAAGTTTACGTTTGGTTCACTGCATACTTGTGTACCTTCATCATTCCAACCACCAACTGGCGTGCCACCGTACGAAGGCACTGGCGTCACGAATACCACAGGGACCTTGCCCCAGGCACACAAAATACCTGTAACATCCAGGGCACCTCAACTACCATCAGGCCTGGTCCCTCTCTACAGAGCGTGCCCCAGAGGAACTGTGTCTACCTCTCCTTCACTGCCACGCGCCTGCCCAGGGTTCTTCAAATATAGTGAGTACCCCCGATTGCCCATAACTGTGACCTCACTTCGTCATACCCTGCAGGTCTGGCGTGTTGCAATATGACCACACTTGAACCCAAGTTTTACAATGTGCAAACTAAGAGAACGCTGTTACTCTATGACTCTATGGAATTCTGTAAAAGAGTCCTATGCTTAGGATCTCCGGCATAGAAAGAAGTGGACCTGGAGAGTTGCACACTCCCCCCCCCCCTTCCCTCCTAAGACCAACCTTTAGGATTTCCCTTGTCAGAAGTTGCCCTGGACAATGGACAATTGCCTAATTAACCACTGTAGATCAACCCCAACCATTAGAATTCCCTAGCATGAAGTGGTCCTGAAGAATTGCCCAATTAACTCTGACTCTTCCTCCAGAAAAAAACAAACCTATGATTCCCCTAGGAAGAAAACACCCTGGACAATTACCCAATTACCTGCCCCACCACCCGACCAACCCTTAGAAACCTCCCTATTAAGAAGTAGCCTTGGATAACTGCCCAATTAACAGCCCCTCCCCCCAACATCAACAAACCTTGTTGCATTGAAACTGAAAACACCATTAATGGATAACAAGTAGTCAAGGCTGAAGCTCAGCCTGTGTTTGTGGGAGGGGCGAAGGAGGCCTATTTAGCGCCGTCTCACGCTCCCATCATGGACGCCGTGCTCTCACCGTGATGTCTCTTCACTTCCGGTTTCGGTTCCGACGCTGCCGCTTTACCCTCGCTGCCGCTCGTTCCTGCCTCCGCTCAGACTTTCTTCTACCCTCAATCGATCCTCGCTCCTCCGGTAAGCTAAGCGGCGCCTTGAGCTGCTCCCCATCCTGGGAGCCTTGGCGCCGTGCTCTACAGCGTTCCGCACGTGATCTCGCGATACTGGGCCCCGAGTCTCCTGCACTGGTCAACAGGGCAACGCCGACGCTCAGGTCGCCACTGCAGGAAAAAATCACTACACTCAAACACATGGGCCTCAGCCAACTCCATACAGCCACAGCATCAGCAACCATTCATCATATCCAAGACACTGCCACAGCACCACTGTCTCCAAATCATTCTGGCCACCCCTCTTGAGGTTGTGTGCCAACCACCCACATTCAGTTACACATCATGCACTCATTCCTGGGTCACTTATCGCTCAGCAGATCCATACCCAGGAGTAATCACCCCAAAAAAAAAAAAAATTCAGATTCACGTCATCATTTTCACTGGGACGCTCGGGTCTTCCTGTCGTTTGTCTGCCGCATGGCAGATTCACGTCATGTTACTTCTGGGACTCATCAGTTTCATTCGTCCTTCTGTCTGCTGCTCAGCAGATTCATGTCTTTCCTGACACGCATCAGGTTTCATTCAGTAATTGTCTGCCATGCAGCAGATTCATGTCATATTTTTCTGACTCGCATCAGGTTTCATTCAAGTAGTTGTCTGCCACGCAGCAGATTCATGTCAATTTTTTGTGAATCGTATCAGGTTTTCATTCACGCAATTGTCTGCCACGCAGCAGATTCATGTCAAATTTTTCTGACTCGTATCAGGTTTTCATTCAAGTAATTGTCTGCCACGCAGCAGATTAATGTCAATTTTTTCTGACTCGTATCAGGTTTTCATTCACGTAATTGTCTGCCACGCAGCAGATTCATGTCTTTTTCCTGACACGCATCAGGTTCATCCGGTCATTGCATGCCACACTGCAGCTCATGCCGTTTATTTGTCCTGACACACATCAGGTTTTATCCGGTCTCGTTTCTTTCCCTGACACGCATCAGGTTATTCAATCTTTTGTCTGCCACGCAGCAGTCCATGTTCATTTTCCTGACACGCATCAGGTTCATTCACCACCCTGACAAGCATCAGGGACAAGTTTTTCTCATGTTAGATTTGCATTTCCTGATACGCATCAGGTGCTGTCGCGGTCCTGCCATGCAGCAGGTGCATCGGTCGCCTGACACACATCGGCCCGTTTCAACCTGGTTGGACCCTGAGGCGCCACAGGGGCATTCGCCACTCGCGACGCAGCTAGTTCACGGGTTCCTGACCGCCCGTCAGGCATCAGGTCATTCGTTGGCGCCTCACATGTATCAGGCACGGTCAAGCTCTACTCACAGGCTCCCGCTCCCTGATCCACGTCAGGTTCTACTTATCTCCTGCATCTCTCAAGCCTCACCCCATGTTTTCCAGGGTCATCCCAGAGGTCTGCCTGGTTCAAAATTCATTTAGGCGATTTCCTCCAGGTACCAATCCTAGGTCCCTTTTCCATCCAGGTCATTTCTGTTCCACGGTTTCATACGCCAAGTCCAGGTAAGTTTGGTTTTCACTACTTCGTCCCTCAGTATAGGGCCGGAATCATGTATGTCGCCTTTCTTTCAGGTAATCTATAGTGTTGAGCGCGAATATTCGAATCGCGAATTTTTTTCGCGAATATCGGCACTTCGCTAATTCGCGAATATTTCGAATATAGTGCTATAAATTCGCAATTTCGAATATTCGTTTTTTTTTTTTTTTTTTTTGTTTTTTTTTTAATTGTTATATTTTTTCCTTTCCCACTTCCCTAAAGTTGTTCTTACCTGTCCTTTGGATTCCTGGCTTCCTGGCTGCTCCAGTCAGTGCCCGTTGCCGCTTCTGCCGCCTTCCGTGCTCATGGAGCGTCCCCATCTCCATGGGAACGTCTCCATATACTAGAATGTACTGTCGGATTTGAGAATTACGTTGAAATCGCAATTGCGATTAATATAACACGAAATAATCGCATTTGCGATTTCAACGTAATTCTCAAATCCGACAGTACATTCTAGTATATGGAGACGTTCCCATGAGCATGGAATATAGCATTACTAAGTTAAAAATCGCAAATGCGATTATTTCGTGTTATATTAATCGCATTTGCGATTTTTTTTTTTTTTTTTTTTTTTTTACTATGGTTGGCTTCAATGGTAGAATTAGCGAATATGACGAATATATTCGTTATATTCCACAAAACGAATATACGAATGTATTCGTCATATTCCACAAAACGAAGATAACGAAGTATTCTGCATCTCAGTTATATCTACCTATTCATCAACTTCGCTAATTCTAGCAATCATATAGGACAGTTTACTATAGAGACAGCTAAGTATAATTCGCTATGCGATTATATGACTGCTTTTTTTTTATATAAATAGAATAATTATAATACCTGATAATTATTATAATCTATTTATATAAAAAAGCAAAGTAATATAATCGCATAGCGAATTATACTTATCTGTCTTTATAGTAAACTTTCCTATATGATTGCTAGAATTAGCGAAGTTGATGAATAGGTAGATATAACTGAGATGCAGAATACTTCGTTATCTTCGTTTTGTGGAATATAACGAATATATTCGTATATTCGTTTTGTGGAATATAACGAATATATTCGTCATATTCGCTAATTCTACCATTGAAGCCAACCATAGTAAAAAAAAAAAAAAAAAAAAAATCGCAAATGCGATTAATATAACACGAAATAATCGCATTTGCGATTTTTAACTTAGTAATGCTATATTCCATGCTCATGGGAACGTCTCCATATACTAGAATGTACTGTCGGATTTGAGAATTACGTTGAAATCGCGAATGCGATTATTTCGTGTTATATTAATCGCAATTGCGATTTCAACGTAATTCTCAAATCCGACAGTACATTCTAGTATATGGAGACGTTCCCATGGAGATGGGGACGCTCCATGAGCATGGAATATAGCAGGGATCAGCAACCTTCGGCACTCCAGCTGTGGTGCAACTACAACTCCCAGCATGCACACCTCCATGGCTGTTCTCAGGACTCCCAAAGAAGTGAATGGAGCATGCTGGGAGTCGTAGTTTGACAACAGCTGGAGTGCCGGAGGTTGCTGATCCCTGGAATATAGCATTACTAAGTAAAAATCGCAAATGCGATTATTTCGTGTTATATTAATCGCATTTGCGATTTTTTTTTTTTTTTTTTTTTTTTTTTTTACTATGGTTGGCTTCAATGGTAGAATTAGCGAATATGACGAATATATTCGTTATATTCCACAAAACGAATATACGAATATATTCGTTATATTCCACAAAACGAAGATAACGAAGTATTCTGCATCTCAGTTATATCTACCTATTCATCAACTTCGCTAATTCTAGCAATCATATAGGACAGTTTACTATAGAGACAGATAAGTATAATTCGCTATGCGATTATATTACTTTGCTTTTTTATATAAATAGATTATAATAATTATCAGGTATTATAATTATTCTATTTATATAAAAAAAAAAGCAGTCATATAATCGCATAGCGAATTATACTTATCTGTCTCTATAGTAAACTGTCCTATATGATTGCTAGAATTAGCGAAGTTGATGAATAGGTAGATATAACTGAGATGCAGAATACTTCGTTATCTTCGTTTTGTGGAATATAACGAATACATTCGTATATTCGTTTTGTGGAATATAACGAATATATTCGTCATATTCGCTAATTCTACCATTGAAGCCAACCATAGTAAAAAAAAAAAAAAAAAAAAAATCGCAAATGCGATTAATATAACACGAAATAATCGCATTTGCGATTTTTACTTAGTAATGCTATATTCCAGGGATCAGCAACCTCCGGCACTCCAGCTGTTGTCAAACTACGACTCCCAGCATGCTCCATTCACTTCTTTGGGAGTCCTGAGAACAGCCATGGAGGTGTGCATGCTGGGAGTTGTAGTTGCACTACAGCTGGAGTGCCGAAGGTTGCTGATCCCTGCTATATGCCATGCTCATGGAGCGTCCCCATCACAATGGGAACGTCTCCATATACTAGAATGTACTGTCGGATTTGAGAATTACGTTGAAATCGCAAATGCGATTATTTCGTGTTATATTAATCGCATTTGCGATTTCAATAGGAGAGTAGCCTTTAAGTTTAAAAAAAAAAAAAAAAAAATTTAAAAAATCGCATATGCGATTTTTTTATTCGCATATTATTCGCAATAACTAGCATAATGACGAATATTCGATTTCGACGAATATAAAACGAATATTCTATCGAATATTCGCGAATTTCGTCGAAATCGAATATGACACCTGCCGCTCATCACTAGTAATCTAGGCCAGCTCGTCAGGTGGGTCAGCCCTCTTAACCTCTTCCTGGTGACGGATTTACTGTCACTCTTTGGTGTTTTATTTCAGAGGGTTTCACAGATTTACTCGCAGGTGTCAGGTGGCTCTACCACCCTCCTTACCTTCCATTCTTCATTCCACAGCACGATGTCCCACGCTTCCGATATCGCCGAGACTCGCTCCATTCCGGAATCACCCAGCTCGGCCCAGTGAAGCAATCTTTCGTTCAGGCAGTGGACCATTCCGAAGCTAATGACCAAATTAACCAGGAGAGGCATCCGCTATCCTGCCTCAGCTCGCAAAGCTGAGTTGTACAGGCTACTAACTGCGGAGCCTATCTTAGCTGCAGAAGATCAGGTGTCCCTGTCCACGATCCAGACAGCGCTGGCCCAGCTTCATGCTACCATTAACACTCTTGCCAGTTCAGTGTCTGACATCCAGACCAGGTTGCTGGTGGTGGAGACCAGACCATCAATTCCAAACACTCCCACCTCTCCGGTTCCAGGCCCGTCCGCCATTCATGCCCCAACCCCAGGTAGGGCTCCCAGCTCCCACCATTTCCCCATCATACTTCGTTCCTGATAGCATCCGGAAGGACATTTTGGCAGGTAAAGACATAAACCTGGCTTCCATACTCATTTCCACCCACGATTCCAATGAAAATAGGATCATTGGATGTGGAGACGTGTCAGTGGTTCTCAAATCCAAAGATGCCCGGTTGCATAAAAAGCTCTCCATTCCAGAGTTTGTGCTGGCCTTCAGCCTATTCCAGGACATCTTATGCTCTGCCCAACCACACCGTAGAGAGGAACTCGACACCTACCTCTACAGGGTCACTGATTTGGGACACAAGTATGGAGGTCATGCTTTTAATGATTATCATCGCTAGTTTTCCGCCAAAGCCGCTGCTGCTCTGTCCCAATTCCAGCACATCACGGATTGGTCCACACTAGACATGGAGCTGTTCTGCAGGCATTTTGCGGGCCTCGCAGCTCCCACCTGTGCCAACTGCCAGTCCATCTCGCATTCCTCCGACTGGTGTCCCAATTCAGGGGGTCTGGCCCAAGGCAGACCCTCTGCCATCCCTTCCGGGTCTTCAAGTTCAGGGCAGAACGTAGACAAATGGGGCAGGCCCATAGTGTTTTTGGGCAGAAGTCAGGTCTGCAAAAATTTTAACTGGTCTGACTGCTATTTTGCAAAATGCAAGGCTTTGCATGTTTGCTCCATTGTTTGCTCCGTTTCAGGGCCCATCCCCAGTCGCCCTGTCCGCAAAGATCATCCAAACAGCTATGACTAGCTGGAGTCAACATCGACCTACTAGCCGCCCTCCTTCTGCATCACCACGACCCCACATTCGTGCAGTTTTTGGTTTCCGGATTTTCACAGGGGTTCCATACAGGGCTAGTTTCCTCCCCGCAGACAACTTGGGAGGGTTCCAATCTCCGTTCCGCCTTGTCAGATCCTGAATCAGTGGACTCCCTCATCCAGTCCGAAATCAGCAAGGGTTTTCTCCTGGGTCCATTTGCAGTTCCCCCTTTGACATATGGAGGGTCAACCACATTGGCCTGGTCACAAAAAAGTTTGCCAATAAAAAAAGACTGATATTCGACCTTTCTGCTCCTCATGCTTCCAGCACACCTAGTTTAAATTCACTCATTCCTTCAGAGGACTTCTCCATGCGGTACTCTTCCTTGGATGAAGCCATGCGGTTGATTCTCCAGCTGGGGTCAGGCGCTTGGCTTTCCAAGGCAGACATTGCCGACGCCTTCAAACTTTCCTCATTTATGGAAATTCTATGGCATCAAGTGGAGGGAACTGTACTATTTCTCAGATAGACTGACCTTTGGATCAAAGAGCAGCCCCTGGCTGTTTGATCAATTTGCCATAGCTCTCCACTGGGTCTTGGTCAACCACGGCGGATGCTCCAGGGTCATCCACTACCTTGATGACTTTCTGTTGATCGAGACCACAGATCAAGCACCCAATCAGCTCCAGGTACTTCTCGACTTGTTTTCAAAACTGAACGTCCCGATTGCCCCGGCAAAAGTTGAAGGTCCATCTTTAGTAATAACCTTCCTGGGGATCATCTTGGATACTAGTAAGACGGAAGCCAGATTGCCCGACGACAAACTCCGGAAATTCCAATATTCCATCAGGAAATCTGTCACGGCCAGGACCCTCGCCAAGGTCGAACTCCAGTCACTTCTGGGAATGCTAAATTTTGCCTCCAAGATCATGCCCCAGGGGCGGGCATTAATCTCTAGATTGCTGCAGCTTTTACCTGCTGCCTCTGATCAGGACGCTGTGATCCACCTCGACGCCGCCGCAACGGCCAATCTCCACATGTGGCACCATTTCCTTTCCAGCTGGAATGGCATCTCCCTCTTCGTCCCTTCGTGGGACGATAATTCTCCCACAGTCTTTTCCAACGCAGCAGGTTCAAAAGGGTTTGCAGCCATCTTCAACAACCACTGGTTCGCGGGTCCTTGGCCGTCTCAGATTTTTTCCATTCAGAGTTCCATCAAATCCTCTCCACTTTTAGAAATCTATCCCATCGTTGCAGCTGCCCAGACCTGGGGGGTGATCTGGAGGAACAAGCCGGTCATCTTCGTCACGGACAATCAGGAAGTTGTAGAAATCCTCAGCAAAGGCCGTTCCTCTTCCCCACAAATCATGCCTTTTGTCCGCAGACTAGTGTGCCTTGCTTTAAAGTATAATTTTCAATTTTCATGCAGGTTCATACAGGGTTCAGCAAACACAGCGGCCGATGCCCTCTCTCGTTTCAACTTCCCGGTTTCTTTCAGGTGATGCCAGACGTGGATCCATCAGGGGTCCCTCCACCCGCCCTCGAGACACTGACGATGGATTGAACAAGCATGTCAGCACGGCTAGATCACTCATCCATCATTCCTTATCCCTCAATACAGCCAGGAACTACAAGACAGGGTGGGAAACCTTCGCACAATTCTCCCTCAGACACCCACAAGAACACCTGGACCGAACAACTTATGTCATGGCATTCCTGGCTTATTGTCACACAGACCTTCACCTATCTTTCAATACCATCAAATTATACCTTGAAGGGGTACAACATTTCTTCACTTTAGATCACCCAGCCAGCCAGTCCATATTTTCTTCTCAGGCCATCAAATCCACCCTCAGAGGGATCCAAAAGAACAGCAACAAGCCAGAGTCCCGTAGAAAACCAGTCACCGGGGCAATGTTCAGGGCCTTTTCTACCTCCCTATACAATGATCCTTTCGCGCCATATAAAAGCATAGTGATCAAAGCAGACACTCTGTTTCTACGGGTTCTTACGGCCCGGGGAATTCACCAGCTCTCCTGGACACGCAGGCCCCACTTTAGATCAATTGGTCTGGCAGCAGACGCATTGCACCCTATCACTCCCATCAACCAAAACTTCTCAAGTGGGACCGCCAGTCAAAATTTGCTATTCCCAGACCTTCAAAGAATGGTGCCCGGTTGCCGTGTTCAAAAAGCTACTCGCTATCTCAAAAGTTTCCACACCAGGCAGCCCTCTCTTTCCCTTCAACTCCAAATATCTCACAGCTTCACAGTTCATTCACCACATCAGAACCTTAGCTTCCGGGCATTTTTTACAGATTTTTATTTCAAACTAATTCTCACGCATATGGGCCCCTAAAATGCCATGGCAGTATAACTACCCCACAAGTGACCCCATTTTGGAAAGAAGACACCCCAAGGTATTCCGTGAGAGGCATGGCGAGTTCCTAGAATTTTTTATTTTTTGTCACAAGTTAGCGGAAAATAATGATTTTTTTTATTTTTATTACAAAGTCTCATATTTCACAAACTTGCGACAAAAAATAAAAAATTCTAGGAACTCGCCATGCCCCTCACGGAATACCTTGGGGTGTCTTCTTTCCAAAATAGGGTCACTTGTGGGGTAGTTATACTGCCCTGGCATTTTAGGGGCACAAATGCGTGTGAAGTAGTTTGCAATCAAAATGTGTAAAAAATGGCCTATGAAATCCGAAAGGTGCTCTTTGGAATGTGGGCCCCTTTGCCCACCTAGGCGGCAAAAAAGTGTCACACATGTGGTATCACCGTACTCAGGAGAAGATGGGGAATGTGTCTTGGGGTGTCTTTTTACATATACCCATGCTGGGTGAGATAAATATCTTGGTCCAATGCCAACTTTGTATAAAAAAAAAATGGGAAAAGTTGTCTTTTGCCGAAATATTTCTCTCATCCAGCATGGGTATATGTAAAAAGACACCCCAAAACACATTGCCCTACTTCTCCTGAGTACGGCGATACCAGGTGTGTGACACCTTTTTGCAGCCTAGGTGGGCAAAGGGGCCCACATTCCAAAGAGCACCTTTTGGATTTCACAGGCCATTTTTTACACATTTTGATTTCAAACTACTCCCCACACATTTTGGCCCCTAAAATGCCAGGGCAGTATAACTACCCCACAAGTGACCCCATTTTGGAAAGAAGACACACCAAGGTATTTCATGATGGCCATAGTGAGTTCATGGAATATGAGACTTTGCAAGGAAAAAATAAAATAAAATAAAAAATCATAATTTTTCTCTAACTTGTGACAAAAAATAAAAAGTTCTGTGAACTCACTATGCCCATCAGCGAATACCTTAGGGTGTCTACTTTCCGAAATGGGGTCATTTGTGGGCTTTTTCTACTGTCTGGGCATTTGTAGAACCTCAGGAAACATGAATGTGCTCAGAAAGTCAGAGCTGCTTCAAAAAGCGGAAATTCACATTTTTGTACCATAATTTGTAAATGCTATAACTTTTACCCAAACCATTTTTTTTTTTACCCAAACATTTTTTTTTTAACAAAGACATGTAGAACAATAAATTTAGAGAAAAATGTATAAAGAAAGTGAAAAATGTCATTTTTTTGCAAAAATGTTGTTACATTTCAATTAATAACAAAAAAAAGTAAAAGTCAGCAGCAATGAAATACCACCAAATGAAAGCTCTATTAGTGAGTAGAAAAGGAGGTAAAATTCATTTGGGTGGTAAGTTGCATGACCGAGCAATAAACGGTGAAACTAGTGTAGTGCAGAAGTGTAAAAAGTGGCCTGGTCATTAAGTGTGTTTCAGCTAGGGAGGTTGAAGTGGTTAAGAAACCCCACACACAGTGATGTCCCCATAATTGATTATGCCCCTTTAGATGGCCCCATCATTGATGTCCCCCTAATAGTTATGCACCCTTCAGAGGCCCTCTTCACAGAGTTATGCCCAGCTTCTCACAAACACAGTTATGCCCCCTAGATGGCCCCCACACACAGTTATGCCCCCTAAATGGCCCCCAACACACAGTTATGCCCCCCTAATAGATTATACCCCCTTAGGTGGCCCCGCACACAGAATTATGTCTCCTTTAGTGCCCCCTCACAGTTATGTCACCTTAGGTGGCCCCCCACCTAGTTATACTCGGTTATTCACAGTTATTCCCCTAAGGCCCCATGCACACAACTGTATTTTGTTTCCGTGTCCGATACGTTTTTTTTTGCGGATAGGATGCGGACCCATTCATTTCAATGGGTCCGCAAAAAACGCGGACAGCACACGGTGTGCTGTCCGCATCAGTATGTCTATTCCGTTGCTCTGCAAAAAAAAAATAGTGCTATTTTTTTCTAGGTTGCAGACAAGGATAGGCATTATTACAATGGATCCTCAAAAAAAACCGGATGCCATACGGAACGTAATCTGTTTTTTGGGCGGACCGCAAAACACATACGGTCGTGTGCATGTAGCCTTTGATGTCCTCCCTCAAAGGGTTATTCCACATTAGATTCATCCCCCGTACACAGTTATTCCCCCTTTACTGCTTCCCCCCCCCCCCCCCCCCCCACACACACACAGGGTTATGTGGCACCCCCTTCTTAAAGTAGTGCCTCTGGTAAAAAAAAAAAAAAAAACTCACTCACATCTATTCCAAGATGGCTGCACCATCAAGCATTAGAATTAGTTAGATCACTGGTTGTAAGTCAGATCTTCTCATCCAACATCAGTGTTTAACGTCACAAATGTTTTTGGTTTTGGTATGGGATGTCCAACAAGCTCATTTAGGTGTGAAGGTCAGGTGTCCACATATAGTGAATGTGTCTCCAGAAATACATACTATAAACAAGCCTATTGTAGTCTGATCCTGCAATACTACTGCCTTCCATCTATGCCCTTCTACCTGATAACCCACAGAATGCATTCTCCAAAGTAGGGACAGGTAGAAAAGAGCTTAAAGGGCATCTGTCCGAAGATTTGTACTGTAATTATGAAACTGGCTGACCCAGTTGCATGTGCGCTTAAAAAAATGATGTTTTAATATACTGTATACAATCGAGTATCTAGGTACAATGGGGGTGTTGCTGTTACTCCTGGAGACTCAGCTCTCTTTGCAACTTTAGGGCCCTCTACACTTTGATTACAAAGGAGCGGGTAGTGTACCTTTGACTTTAACATCAGACAACAAAGGGTTTGTAGTCTGAGTAAACGGGAACATGAAGATCTGCATATGGTAGTAGCTGAAAGTACAAAATAGTAGGAGATTTTTAATAAAGGTCGATTGCAAAAAGAAAAAGGAGCTATATTATTGGTGTCATAAAAAATATACTACAAAATAGCAATTCAAACATGCAATGTTATCACTAGAGACATTTTAACCATGGAATGTAGTGCCCAATAAATGGCTCATACCCGTCATCCCCTCCTACAGTGTGCAGCACACATGTCTCTGAGATAACCACTCAGGAATTTGGCAGCACAATGGGGGTTGGGTTGGGAAGAACAGGGAGTCCTAAGAGTAATGATATGGCCTTCACAGAGTCTTGATCTCAACCCTGCACAGAGCTCTGATCTCAAAATCATCGACTATGTCTAGGATTACATGAAGAGACAGAAGGATTTGAGCAAGCCTACGTCCACAGAAGATCTGTGGTTAATTCTAAAAAAGTTTTGGAACAAACTCTGTGCCAAGTTCCTTCAGAAACTGTGCGCAAATATAGCTAGACGAACTGATGCTGTTTTGAAGGCAAGGGGTCACGCTATTGATTTAGCGATATTTCATGAATATTCTTTTGAAAATTTGTCTTATATTCGTCAAAATCGAATATTCGTTATTTTTCTATTTATCGCAAATAATATGCTATTGAATTATTCACGTAATGCGTTTTATTTTATTTTTTAACTGTATAAGGCAACTTACCTATTGGTTGGCTATGGCTATTTGCTAAAATGGGTATTTTACGAATATTCGCTATATTGCTATATATTCTTGTTTTAGAATATGAAGAATAGTCTTGAAAATGAAGTTATAGCAATATAGCGAATATGTAATGACCGGCGTCACACAAAGGGAGGGAAAAGGGAAGGCCCTGCCCAAGGGAGAGGGAAAGGTGGTGACCCCTGACTCACCTTGCGGCTGGCACCTGACTGCCCTGACATCCCTAGACGGATTCCCCACCCGTACGCCGATCACGTGCCTAAACCCTGGCTTTCCCTAAGATGAGCCCTATGTAGTGAACGGGGCAGTGGGATCACTAGTCCGCACCACTGACACTAAGAGGAAAACACCAAGGAGAGGACAGACAATACAGACAAACATAATCCCAGGTGGGCGACAACAGCTGACCACAAAGGCCCAACAGGGATCCGGAGGGTAACGTTCTGGAACAACAACCAGGGAACGTAGCAACACAGCTACAGTGGGTCAGTATAGAAGTCCAGGCAGGAAGCTCTATATCTGGCAACCAGAGAAGTGGGAGAGGGGAATATAAGGAGGTTGGGAGTGCTGGACAAGGAACAGCTGAGGAGAAAGAGCTACGGATCCCTGAGTGAGCCAAAAAGGGTTGCAAAGCAAACCCAGAAAGCTACCATAAAGAAACAGCCCTATCTTTCCACATAGAGCGCGCAGCCACCCGCTGCGACTTCCTGACCCCGGGTATAATGGAGTCAGGCATGGTTCTTGACACCCTCGTGACAGTACCCCCCTCTCTACGAGGGGCCTCCGGACATTCAGGACCAGGTCTCTCAGGAGGAGAGGCATGAAAAGCCCGAACTAGCCTGTCAGCGTTTACCTCAGACGCAGGAACCCACATTCTTTCCTCGGGACCGTAACCTCTCCAATGCGCCAGATATTGAAGAGAGCGGCGGACCCGACGAGAATTAACAATTTTGGAAATCTGAAACTCTAGATTACAATCCACAACAACAGGAGGGGGTGGCAGTGGTGACGGTTCTAGAGGTGGAACATATTTCTTGAGTAACGACTTATGAAAGACGTTATGGATTTTAAATGTCTGAGGTAGCTCCAGGCGAAAAGCCACGGGGTTAATGATGGCTACAATTTTGTAAGGGCCAATGAACCTAGGACCCAGTTTCCAAGAGGGAACCTTTAATTTAATATTCCTAGTAGACAACCACACATAGTCATTCACTCCTAGGTCCGGACCAGGCGACCGTCTCTTATCAGCCATGCATTTGTATTTACCTCCCATATTTTTCAAGTTAGCTTGCACCTTCTGCCATACCGATGAAAGAGATGACGAAAACCGTTCCTCTTCGGGAACCCCAGAAGACCCCCCCTCTTTGAAAGTACAGAATTGGGGATGAAAACCATATGCACCAAGAAATGGTGACCTGCCAGTGGATTCCTGACGATGATTATTTATGGCAAACTCAGCTAACGGTAAATATAATGACCACAACTCTTGGTTTTCAGACACAAAACATCTTAGATATGTCTCAAAGTTTTGGTTGGTACGCTCAGTCTGTCTATTCGACTGAGGATGGAAAGCTGAGGAAAATGACAAGTGTACCCCCAAACGGGAACAAAAAGCTTTCCAAAATTTAGAAATAAACTGGGTACCCCGATTCGAAACAACATCGGAAGGGACCCCGTGAAGCTTCACGATTTGACTGATGAATACCTGAGCAAGTCTTAGCATTAAGTAGTGCGGGTAACGCAATGAAGTGTACCATTTTGCTAAACCTGTCCACTGCTACCAAAATAACTGTTTTACCCGCAGACAAAGGTAAGTCAGTGATAAAATCCATTGACAGATGTGTCCATGGCCTATTGGGAATGACAAGTGGCAATAAAGACCCTGCAGGACGTGTATGAGAGACTTTTGCGCACGCACAAGTAGAACAAGAAGACACAAAATCCATTACATCCTGACGCAACCTTGGCCACCAAAAGCGACGAGACAATAGCTCCAAGGTTGCTTTACTACCCGGGTGCCCAGCAAGTGCCGAATTATGATGTTCCTTTAAAAATTCGAAACGCAGGTTCAACGGTACAAACAATTTCTCTGAGGGGCAAGAGACCGGGGCGTCCCCCTGGGCCTCTAACACCTTCCCCTCCAGAGCAGAGTGTACCGCAGAGACAACCACTCCTCTTTGTAGAATGGGTACCGGATCACTCACATTACCCCCTCCAGGGAAACAACAAGATAATGCATCAGCCTTGGTATTTTTTGCCCCAGGACGATAGGTAATAACAAAGTTAAACCTGGTAAAAAAATAGCGACCACCTAGCTTGTCTAGGAGTGAGACGCTTAGCTGATTCGAGGTACAGAAGGTTTTTGTGGTCCGTAATCACAGTGACGGGGTGGATTGCCCCCTCTAAAAAGTGACGCATTCTTCAAACACTAGTTTAATAGCTAATAGTTCCCTATTGCCAATATCATAGTTCTTTTCTGGTGCAGTTATTTTTTTAGAAAAGAAAGCACAAGGACGCCATTTGCCAGGAGACGGACCCGGAGACAGCACAGCCCCCACTCAACACCTCTGACGCATCGACTTCAACAATAAAAGGCTGGGAGACATCAGGTTGGACTAGTACAGGTGCCGAGGTAAACCTCTCTTTTAGAGAGGAAAAAGCAATTTTAGCGGCGTCAGACCATTTCGAAAAATCAGTCCCCTTCCTAGTCATGTCAGTAAGGGGTTTTACAATAACTGAATAATTTTTTATGAATTTTCTAAGGAAATTTGCGAAGCCCAAGAACCGTTGCAGTGCTTTGAGGTTCTCAGGAAGATCCCAATCTAAAATTGCCTGGACCTTCCTAGGATCCATACGGAAACCAGAATCAGATAATAAATAACCTAGGAATTGTATTTCCTGAACGGCGAAGACACACTTTTCAATTTTAGCATATAATTTATTCGTCCGTAGGACCTGCAGTACTTGTCTGACATGCACCTCATGTGTCTTCAGATCAGACGAATAAATTAAAATATCATCTAGGTATATTACCACAAACCTGCCGATAAGATGACTAAAAATGCAATTAACGAAATGTTGGAAGACAGCAGGAGCATTGGTCAGACCGAAAGGCATGACTAGATTTTCATAATGCCCCTCAGGGGTGTTAAAAGCTGTCTTCCACTCATCCCCCTCCTTGATACGAATCAGATTGTAGGCCCCCCCTGAGATCAAGTTTGGAGAACCACCTAGCACCCGCAATCTGATTAAACAGGTCAGGAATGAGAGGAAGAGGGTATGGGTCTCGGATGGTTATCCGGTTTAATTCGCGAAAATCTAGGCAAGGACGCAGGCCCCCATCTTTCTTTTTAACGAAGAAAAACCCTGCAGCCACGGGTGAAGAAGAGGGTCTGATGTGTCCCTTAGCCAAGCTCTCGGAGATATAATCTTTCATGGCTTGTCTCTCTGGACCTGAAAGATTATATAACCTGGTCTTGTGTAATTTTGCGCCGGGAATAAGGTTAACCGGGCAATCATAAGGACGGTGAGGTGGTAACTTCTGACAACCCTTTTCAGAAAAAACATCCTTAAAGTCCGAAACAAATGTAGGTAGGGTAGTTATGGAGGCGACTAAGCAATTGCTATTTAAGCAATTTTCTCTGCAATGCTCACTCCACTCCAATATCTCCCTGGACTGCCAATCCACCACTGGATTGTGCGCTACCAACCAGGGAAGGCCCAGCACCACCGGAGTGGGAAGCCCCTCCAGAACATAACATTAAAGCATGTCGTTATGGTGGTCCCCTACCCGAAAGTGTAAGTTATGGACAATGTGAGTGAGGTTTCTCTGAGACAGAGGAGCAGAATCAATAGCGAAAATGGGAATAGGTCTCTGTAGCGTACAGAGAGACAAACCCATAGTGTGGGCAAAATGGGCACCTATCAAATTTACTCCTGCTCCACTGTCTAAAAAAAAAAAATTGTCTCTGTCTTAATGCCTAAAACAACAACCACTGGCAACACAAATTGCGATGTTCTTATGGAGGAAACATATACCCCCCGGCTGAAATCCTCCACACAGCCTGGGGTTAGTAGTTTTCCGACGGTCTTTTGTTTTTGAGGAAAGAAGGACAGACATTAATGAAATGACCCCTCTCCCACAGAAAAAACAAACCCCACGCCTACGGAAAACCTCAGGAGGATGGACCTGACGAGTAGTTCCTCCTAGCTGCATAGGCTCCTCTAAGTCCGTACAGACTAACTGCTGCTTGGGAGGGGTTACCAATTGCTCCGGGTTTTTAAATCTGTCCCTAAGACGTCTATCTATTCGGATAGAAAGGGACATAACCACATCAAGGGAAAAGGGGGTCTCATACAGCGCAAGCGCATCCTTAACCCTTTCGGATAACCCAGCACAGAACTGACTCCTGAGAGCCGGGTTGTTCCACTGGGTATCCGTAGCCCACCTACGGAACTCAGAGCAATATTCCTCTACTGGCCGCTCTCCCTGTAGGAGTCTCCGTAATTTTGATTCAGCCAGTGCGACTCGGTCAGTGTCGTCATATATGAGACCCAAGGCCCCAAAAAATTCATCCACTGACCGGAGAGCCTGGGAATCAGTGGGTAAAGAGAACGTCCAGGATTACGGGTCCCCCTGCAGCAGGGAAATAACAACCCCCACCCGCTGTTCTTCATTACCAGAGGAGTAAGGGCGCAGCTTAAAATATAATTTACAGGCCTCACGAAATATCACAAACTTGCCCCTTACCCCAGAAAATCTGTCAGGAAGAGCAACCTTGGGTTCCGCAACAACCTGATTACCTGAAGCAACCGCTGGGCTTGCGGTCTGTTGCAATTGCTGCTGTTGTTGGAGGACCGACACCCTCAATCCTGCCACCTCCAAAGACAGGCCATGAAATTGCTTTGACAAAGCAGCAATTGGATCCATACTGGATTCTAAGTAGGCAAAAAAAGTTAATTTTTTTAGTTTTTTTTTCTAACCTACACAAAATAAGCGCCAGATATAATGTAATGACCGGCGTCACGCAAAGGGAGGGAAAAGGGAAGGCCCTGCCCAAGGGAGAGGGAAAGGTGGTGACCCCTGACTCACCTTGCGGCTGGCACCTGACTGCCCTGACGTCCCTAAACGGGTTCCTCACCCGTACGCCGATCACGTGCCTAAACCTTGGCTTTCCCTAAGATGAGCCCTATGTAGTGAACGGGGCGGTGGGATCACTAGTCCGCACCACTGACACTAAGAGGAAAACACCAAGGAGAGGACAGACAATACAGACAAACATATAATCCCAGGTGGGCGACAACAGCAGAACACAAAGGCACAACAGGGATCCGGAGGGTAACGTTCTGGAACAACAACCAGGGAACGCAGCAACACAGCTCCAGTGGGTCAGTATAGAAGTCCAGGCAGGAAGCTCTATATCTGGCAACCACAGAAGTGGGAGAGGGGAATATAAGGAGGTTGGGAGTGTTGGACAAGGAACAGCTGAGGAGAAGGAGCTATGGATCCCTGAGTGAGCCAAAAAGGGTTGCAAAGCAAACCCAGAAAGCTAATAATAAAGAAACAGCCCTATCTTTCTACATAGAGAGCGCAGCCACCCTCTGCGACTTCCTGACCCCGGGAATAACGGAGTCAGGAGTGGGTCTTGACACCCTCGTGACAGAATATTCGGAAATACACATATAGACTGCAATGACCCACAAGAAAGAAGCTGGGAGGAATCATGTTTTCAGATGTTAAAAAATGACGAATATTCGATATAGCGAATATATAGCCCTATATTCCAAATATTCGCGAATTAGCGAAATTGCGATATTCGCGATTAATATTTGCTATTCGAATATTTGCGCTCAACACTATTGATTAGATTTAGATTTCTCTTTTCTTCATTCACTTAGCATTTTATTAATTGCAAAAAAAAATAAAAAATTTACACGTGTACATTTTAAATCATTCTTGTTTTGCAGAATTTTCCAAAATTTGCCTAAACATTTAGCACATTACTATGTATTTACTGCCTTTCCGTGGTATGAAATAGATCTGTCTACTACACAGGTCTTTCCTTTTGTTTTGTTTTCTGCATTCTAATGCACACCTCCCACTGAGAGCCCAAAAGGACATAAATTGCCCTCTGTTGCTATATGCTGATGAGCTTAGAATATCTATATGAGCAGATATGACCACACGTGAACCCTAATCTTAGAACATCCAAAGACCTTACAATGTGCAAACTAAGAGAACGCTGATACTCTACCCACCTGAATTACATTATCTTCTTATTGGACCAAAGACAAGACACCATGACTCTATGGAATCCTGTAAAAGAGTCCTATGCTTAGGATCCCCGGCATAGAAAGAAGTGGACACTTTACTCCCCCTCCCCCCCCTTCCCTCCTAAGACCAACCATTAGGATTTCCCTTGTCAGAAGTAGCCCTGGACAATGGACAATTGCCTAATTGACCACTGTAGATCAACCCCAACCATTAGAATTCCCTAGCATGAAGTGGTCCTGAATAGAGTTGAGCGAACACCTGGATGTTCGGGTTCGAGAAGTTCGGCCGAACTTCCCGGAAATGTTCGGGTTCGGGATCCGAACCCGATCCTAACTTCGTCCCGAACCCCATTGAAGTCAAAGGTGACCCAAACTTTTCGGCACTAAAAAGGCTGTAAAACAGCCCAGGAAAGGGCTAGAGGGCTGCAAAAGGCAGCACCATGTAGGTAAATCCCCTGCAAACAAATGTGGATAGGGAAATGAATAAAAATAAAAATAAAATAAATAAAAATTGTCCAATATCAATTGGAGAGAGGTCCCATAGCAGAGAATCTGGCTTCACGTCACCCACCACTGTAACAGTCCATTAGCAATATAAAAACTCCAGCAAATAGCGTTGCAAAAAGGATTCTTTTAATAGACATATGCGGCTGTGTAAAATTCATGACGTTTCGGCCATACATTAGCTTTCATCAGACTACAGCAAAACAAAAGGAAAAAAAAGAAAGTAATATAAACACATCTTATATATACATATTTATATAGTGTGCCATGGCAAGTGACATAGAATATGGCACATAGGTATAAAGCAGTAGTGTTGAGCGCGAATATTCGAAAAGCGAATTTTTTTCGCGAATATCGCAACTTCGCGATTTCGCGAATATTTCGAATATAGTGCTATATATTCGTAAAAACGAATATTCCTTTTTTTTTTTTTTTCACAAAATTACAGTACACATATAATTGATTGTTTCCCAAAGGTCCAAAAGCTCAGAGCTTACTCACATTGCCTAGAAAGTGATTGAGGCGCGAATCTTCGTAAGGCGATTTTATTAACGCAAATGCGAATATCGGCACTTGTCCCAGAACAGAGGCAAAGGGCTTTGCATTCATACATTAGTGAATTGAGTTGCGAATCTTCGTAAGGCGATTTTATTAGCGCACATGCGAATATCTACACTTGTCCCCAGAACAGAGGCAAAGGCCTGTGCATGTGCATTCATATAGTATAGCACCATATTCGCGAATACTTCGAACTTCGTAAAATTCGATTTACGAATATTCGTATTTTTTATTTTAGTTTCCACCTTACAGATGACATTGATCTGTACTCTGTCAACTACTGTCATCACCCCCCACTGTTTCTCGATTGATTCCCAAAAGTCCAAAAGCTCAGATCTTACTCACATTGCCTAGAAAGTGATTGAGGCGCAAATCTTTGTAAGGCGATTTTATTAGCGCACAGGCGAATATCGGCACTTGTCCCAGAACAGAGGCAAAGGGCTTTGCATTCTTACATTAGTGATTGAATTGAGTTGCGAATCTTCGTAAGGCGATTTCATTAGCGCACAAGCGAATTTTGCATCTCATAATATGTATTATGCGATGCGAAAATTCGAATTATCGCATATGCGAAATAATAACGAATTCGAATATTCGCGAATATTTTACGAATATTCTTTCGAATATTCGCGAAATTTCGCGAATTCGAATATGGGACATGCCGCTCAACACTATAAAGCAGTAACTCAAGTTTAAAGCAATAATTAAAGTCCAGAGGATTCTGTAATTTTGTCCAACAATCGATCAATGGTCAGACATATCCTTGGTGCAGGTGATGTATTCAGGTCCCATCTCCAATGAGAACATGTTAAGGAATATAGTGTTCATGTGAACAGAAGTCCATAGAATGTTTATAAGTCCGTGGGCAATAGCAGCGTTACAGAAATGGAGAACAGATGTTGTCATGATAAAAAATGATTTCAACAGGACTAGGATAGAATATCCCTATGCTGAAATTGAATACCAGTATAAAGATCTAACCTGGATAAAGTGAATTGGCAGTGGATCCATGAATAGATGGGAGGGAAGGGAGAAGGGGGAAGGGGAAGGGAGAGAGTGAGAGCACAAGGCAAGAGATGGGGTAAGGAGGATGCACGATATATCAAGCATGGTTATAAGTCATATATGCTCAGTATACAGGAAGGGTTAAATTGTCATAGATAGACTATGTAATCTAGTATTGTCCTACCTTCTGCCGCTATAGGATGGATGTCCAGGATGTGGGCGTCTGTGTGAAATGTGCAGTCGCACTGTCTGGGATGCGCCTCTGTGATTTAGGACGCGCGCCCTTATTTAAGGGAGTGCGTCCGGTGATGAGGGTCATGGCGCATGCGCACTAAGTTCCGTTGCGTGTCACGTCTCACTCCTGTTTATAGATAGGATCCGGTGCATCTGATATGGATGTACCTCAAGCCTCGCTTGAGATGTTAGTGTTGCGCATGCGCAGATAGTATAGGTGCGTGTCAAGCCTCGCTGTGAGCCCCATTGTGAGTGTAAGGGATATCTGAAAAGTACAGTATCGCAATGCCTGATACAGAGGAAAAGTATAGGATAGAATGAAAACGGACTAATCTATGAGGGGGAATAAGAATAAAAGGACATAAGAGACATCAATATAGATAGATGATAATGATATATGACGTATGGACATATAGATGCAAGACATTAACAAGTCATAGGAGACATCAGAGAGATAACCTATAATAACATGAAAACATGGATACTATACCATAACGTAAAAAGGATACTATGGATGACCCAACGTAGTGAGGGGTAGTGCGACTAATTCATCTAGAAAGGAACAACAGAATGCATGAGAAAGTGGTGGAGACTATGTTTTCCACATACTACCATTGATATAGATATATTATAATATAGAGGTATCTAGATCTCAGAGTGACTAAACGTGGGGGGAGTTTTTTTTTAATAATAAATAGGAATGGTGAAGAAACGGAATAAGAATGTCAAATACGAAATAAGGAGGGACAACTTGGATGTACACTGCTGGGTATCATGGTCTGGTGCCTGTTATTATGTAACAGTTAGTTTAGATAAGGCTATGTATTTCATAGTCCCTATTTAATCCTTTGGGTTCCAGACTGTCAAGTGTATGAATCCAATATGCTTCCCTCTTTTTCAATAATTTGATTCTATCACCTCCCCTCCTGCTGGGTGTCACCTGTTCGATTACTTGATATTTGAGTTGTGAGAGATTGTGGCCTGCTGATTCGAAATGTGCTGGTACCGGAAGTAATACATTTTTTCGTCTAATATTGGATTTGTGTTGGCATACACGATCGCGTATTTTTTGGGTTGTTTCCCCTACATATATCTTACCACAGGGACACTTTAATAAGTACACAACTAAATTGGTTTCACATGTAAAGAAACCACGAATTGGGAAGCTTTTGCCTGACTGTGGGTGATGAAATTGGGGTCCTTTTAATACATTCGAGCACTGGGAACAATGTATGCAGGGAAAAGTTCCTGTCTTTTGTTTCTGTATGAAGGTCTGTCTAGGGATGGTCTTAGTCGGGCCTATGTCAGCCTTCACAATTAGGTCCCGTAAATTTTTGGGACGGCGTGTACAAGGTAGTATGGGGTTTTTGAATTTACTAATATCTGGGTAGGCTTTTTGTAAAAGGGGCCAGTGGTTCCTAATGCTATTGATTATTCTGTTAACACTTGGATGGAAGGTGTGGACAAATGGTATCCTATTAGTTATTCCTGATTGTTTTTTTATTTTGGGTTTAATTGTTTCATGGAGAAGGTGTTGTGGATAACCCCGCGCTAGGAATCGCTGTTTCATTTCCGTCAATCTGGTTTGTTGAAGTGGGACTGTTTTGACTATGCGGCGTATCCGTTCAAATTGAGAATGTGGGAGTGACTTTTTTGTATTTATAGAGTGAAAACTGGAAAAGTGTAATAGGCTATTACGGTCTGTTGACTTTCTGTATAGATCTGTGGTAAGGGAACCATCTGGAAGTTTGGTAACCATGGTGTCAAGGAAGTTGATGGAATCAGAATGGTAGTGTATAGTGAATTGTAATTCCGGGTGGATAGAATTCAGGAATGTATGAAATTCCACTAGGGAGTCCAATGGGCCATCCCATATGCAAAAAATATCGTCGATATAACGCTTCCATGTAAGTACTTGTGTAAAAAATGAATGTGGGTAAACATAGGTCTCTTCAAAATCTGCCATATATGAGTTTGCATAAGGGGGCGCCACATTTGACCCCATAGCGGTACCCTGTTGTTGTAGGTAGTAGTTGTCCTGAAATAGGAAAAAATTATTCAGTAGGACGAGCTCAAGTAGATCCATGTAGAAATCAATTGACTTGGGTTGTATGTCTTGTGAGGAAAGTAGTTTATGAGCTGCATGTAGGCCTTTTGAGTGTTGAATAGATGTGTATAGACTTACAACGTCCCATGTGACTAAGAGGGTATTAGTGGATAGTGGGGGTAGATTGTCAAGTAGTGTTAAGAAGGAAGATGTGTCGAGTAAAGATGATTTAGTATTTCTAATGATGGGAGTAAATACTTTTTCCAGCAGGATGGATAGGGGTGAAAGTACAGAGTCGGTAGAGGCCACTATTGGTCGGCCTGGGGGATTCAAAAGATCCTTATGTACTTTGGGTAGTACATAAATGACAGGCATAATGGGATTAGGTTTGGATAGGAAGGTTACTATCGACTCGTCAATTACCCCCAACCCAAGGTAATGTTGTAAAACTGATTGTATTTTCTCTGTCACAGATTTGGTCGGATCTTTGGTTAATTTAATGTATACGGATTGATCGTTGAGTTGACGATTGATTTCGTCTATGTATTTATGTTTGTCCATGACAACCAAGGCCCCTCCCTTGTCCGCTGGTTTGAGGACAAGGTCTTTCTTCTGTATGAGAGTTGAAAGAGCTTGTCTTTCCGTATTATCTAAGTTGTGCATAAATTTGTATTTGCCCATAGCTAGGTTTTTCCTAAATTGGGACATGTCTCGTTGGATAAGGGTGATAAAGGTCTCAAATGGCTGGTTGAGTCTTTGGGGGTGTATAGTGACTTTTATTGCGTAAACCTAGATCACAAATAGATATCCCTGATTTAGGTGACAGGTCTTCTCTGTTAGTATTGGTAGAATTACCAGAAAAATGGACCTTGAGTCTAATGTTCCTGAATAGTCTCTGTAGATCTATATCAAGTTGGAAAGTATCCAACTGATTAGATGGACAGTAAGAGAGCCCTTTCTCTAATAGGGACATTTCAGCCGGCCCTAGCGTGTGTGAGGATATGTTAATCACTAGTGATTGTACCTGTGATCTTGTGATGATACCGGAATTTTCTCTCGTAGTGGTGTTGGTTTGTCTTCTTTGGCTTTGACTTTGGCCTCTTCTGCCCTGGGATCACCGTTGTTGGTTGTCTGGTCTGTACTGGAAGTTAGTGTCGCCACTAGATCCTGACTGAGCTGAATCCCTGGATGATGACCGTTTATTGGTGTAGTTAGACCGGTTGTTGGTGATATCTGACCATCTGTAGACTCGGTTGTGTCTGTAATCTTCAGTATCCCTGAAAAATTTGTTCCTCTTTGTTGTCTCCACTTCTTTGCGTTGCTGTGCCAGGGATGTTGTTATTTTTTCCTTGAGTTGATTGTAGTCTTCTGGTGTTATAATGTCTTGCAGTTGTTCTTCAATTGTATGGATTTCTGTTTTGGTTGTACTGATGGCGTTATGCAGATATGAAAGAGTGAGAGTCATCAGGTCGAAGGAGCACTTATTCAGTATTTGTTTAAATTTTTCGCAAAATTCCTTATTTTCTTTGAAAAATGTTGGTCTAGTGCGTATACGTAACCCACGCGGGATGCGTTGTACCTTCAGGTATTCGGCTATTGTAACGCTGTGCAATTCATAGTTGAGCAATCGTCGAGATTCTCGCTCTAGGTCGCGTGCCTTGAATTCGGAAGGCGGTGTTTGTAGAAAATTCCCGGAGAGTTGTACTTGGGACAAGATTTCAGAAATCTCCTCCTGTTGGTATGATAGTGTGCCACTTGCCATGGTTAGGCAGGTGCACCACTCCGTCAGGGAGAGTAAATGTATAAGCAAAACCAACAGGAGGAGATTTCTGAAATCTTGTCCCAAATACAACTCTCCGGGAATTTTCTACAAACACCGCCTTCCGAATTCAAGGCACGCGACCTAGAGCGAGAATCTCGACGATTGCTCAACTATGAATTGCACAGCGTTACAATAGCCGAAATCCTGAAGGTACAACGCATCCCGCGTGGGTTACGTATACGCACTAGACCAACATTTTTCAAAGAAAATAAGGAATTTTGCGAAAAATTTGAACAAATACTGAATAAGTGCTCCTTCGACATGATGACTCTCACTCTTTCATATCTGCATAACGCCATCAGTACAACCAAAACAGAAATCCATACAATTGAAGAACAACTGCAAGACATTATAACACCAGAAGACTACAATCAACTCAAGGAAAAAATAACAACATCCCTGGCACAGCAACGCAAAGAAGTGGAGACAACAAAGAGGAACAAATTTTTCAGGGATACTGAAGATTACAGACACAACCGAGTCTACAGATGGTCAGATATCACCAACAACCGGTCTAATTACACCAATAAACGGTCATCATCCAGGGATTCAGCTCAGTCAGGATCTAGTGGCGACACTAACTTCCAGTACAGACCAGACAACCGACAACGGCGATCCCAGGGCAGAAGAGGCCAAAGTCAAAGCCAAAGAGGACAAACCAACACCACTACGCGAGAAAATTCCGGTATCATCACAAGATCACAGGTAAAATCACTAGTGATTAACATATCCTCACACACGCTAGGGCCGGCTGAAATGTCCCTATTAGAGAAAGGGCTCTCTTACTGTCCATCTAATCAGTTGGATACTTTCCAACTTGATATAGATCTACAGAGACTATTCAGGAACATTAGACTCAAGGTCCATTTTTCTGGTAATTCTACCAATACTAACAGAGAAGACCTGTCACCTAAATCAGGGATATCTATTCGTGATCTAGGTTTACGCAATAAAAGTCACTATACACCCCCAAAGACTCAACCAGCCATTGAGACCTTTATCACCCTTATCCAACGAGACATGTCCCAATTTAGGAAAAACCTAGCTATGGGCAAATACAAATTTATGCACAACTTAGATAATACGGAAAGACAAGCTCTTTCAACTCTCATACAGTAGAAAGACCTTGTCCTCAAACCAGCGGACAAGGGAGGGGCCTTGGTTGTTATGGACAAACATAAATACATAGACGAAATCAATCGTCAACTCAACGATCAATCCGTATACATTAAATTAACCAAAGATCCGACCAAATCTGTGACAGAGAAAATACAATCAGTTTTACAACATTACCTTGGGTTGGGGGTAATTGACGAGTCGATAGTAACCTTCCTATCCAAACCTAATCCCATTATGCCTGTCATTTATGTACTACCCAAAGTACATAAGGATCTTTTGAATCCCCCAGGCCGACCAATAGTGGCCTCTACCGACTCTGTACTTTCACCCCTATCCATCCTGCTGGAAAAAGTATTTACTCCCATCATTAGAAATACTAAATCATCTTTACTCGACACATCTTCCTTCTTAACACTACTTGACAATCTACCCCCACTATCCACTAATACCCTCTTAGTCACATGGGACGTTGTAAGTCTATACACATCTATTCAACACTCAAAAGGCCTACATGCAGCTCATAAACTACTTTCCTCACAAGACATACAACCCAAGTCAATTGATTTCTACATGGATCTACTTGAGCTCGTCCTACTGAATAATTTTTTCCTATTTCAGGACAACTACTACCTACAACAACAGGGTACCGCTATGGGGTCAAATGTGGCGCCCCCTTATGCAAACTCATATATGGCAGATTTTGAAGAGACCTATGTTTACCCACATTCATTTTTTACACAAGTACTTACATGGAAGCGTTATATCGACGATATTTTTTGCATATGGGATGGCCCATTGGACTCCCTAGTGGAATTTCATACATTCCTGAATTCTATCCACCCGGAATTACAATTCACTATACACTACCATTCTGATTCCATCAACTTCCTTGACACCATGGTTACCAAACTTCCAGATGGTTCCCTTACCACAGATCTATACAGAAAGTCAACAGACCGTAATAGCCTATTACACTTTTCCAGTTTTCACTCTATAAATACAAAAAAGTCACTCCCACATTCTCAATTTGAACGGATACGCCGCATAGTCAAAACAGTCCCACTTCAACAAACCAGATTGACGGAAATGAAACAGCGATTCCTAGCGCGGGGTTATCCACAACACCTTCTCCATGAAACAATTAAACCCAAAATAAAAAAACAATCAGGAATAACTAATAGGATACCATTTGTCCACACCTTCCATCCAAGTGTTAACAGAATAATCAATAGCATTAGGAACCACTGGCCCCTTTTACAAAAAGCCTACCCAGATATTAGTGAATTCAAAAACCCCATACTACCTTGTACACGCCGTCCCAAAAATTTACGGGACCTAATTGTGAAGGCTGACATAGGCCCGACTAAGACCATCCCTAGACAGACCTTCATACAGAAACAAAAGACAGGAACTTTTCCCTGCATACATTGTTCCCAGTGCTCGAATGTATTAAAAGGACCCCAATTTCATCACCCACAGTCAGGCAAAAGCTTCCCAATTCGTGGTTTCTTTACATGTGAAACCAATTTAGTTGTGTACTTATTAAAGTGTCCCTGTGGTAAGATATATGTAGGGGAAACAACCCAAAAAATACGCGATCGTGTATGCCAACACAAATCCAATATTAGACGAAAAAATGTATTACTTCCGGTACCAGCACATTTCGAATCAGCAGGCCACAATCTCTCACAACTCAAATATCAAGTAATCGAACAGGTGACACCCAGCAGGAGGGGAGGTGATAGAATCAAATTATTGAAAAAGAGGGAAGCATATTGGATTCATACACTTGACAGTCTGGAACCCAAAGGATTAAATAGGGACTATGAAATACATAGCCTTATCTAAACTAACTGTTACATAATAACAGACACCAGACCATGATACCCAGCAGTGTACATCCAAGTTGTCCCTCCTTATTTTGTATTTGACATTCTTATTCCGTTTCTTCACCATTCCTATTTAATGAAAAAAAAAACTCCCCCCACGTTTAGTCACTCTGAGATCTAGATACCTCTATATTATAATATATGTTTATCTATATCAATGGTAGTATGTGGAAACATAGTCTCCACCACTTTCTCATGCATTCTGTTGTTCCTTTCTAGATGAATTAGTCGCACTACCCTTCACCACGTTGGGTCATCCATAGTATCCTTTTCACGTTATGGTATAGTATCCATGTTTTCATGTTATTATAGATTATCTTTCTGATGTCTCCTATGACTTGTTAATGTCTTGCATCTATATGTCCATACGTCATATATCATTATCATCTATCTATATTGATGTCTCTTATGTCCTTTTATTCTTATTCCCCCTCATAGATTAGTCCGTTTTCATTCTATCCTATACTTTTCCTCTGTATCAGGCATTGCGATACTGTACTTTTCAGATATCCCTTACACTCACAATGGGGCTCACAGCGAGGCTTGACACGCACCTATACTATCTGCGCATGCGCAACACTAACATCTCAAGCGAGGCTTGAGGTACATCCATATCAGATGCACCGGATCCTATCTATAAACAGGAGTGAGACGTGACACGCAACGGAACTTAGTGCGCATGCGCCATGACCCTCATCACCGGACGCACTCCCTTAAATAAGGGCGCGCGTCCTAAATCACAGAGGCGCATCCCAGACAGTGCGACTGCACATTTCACACAGACGCCCACATCCTGGACATCCATCCTATAGCGGCAGAAGGTAGGACAATACTAGATTACATAGTCTATCTATGACAATTTAACCCTTCCTGTATACTGAGCATATATGACTTATAACCATGCTTGATATATCGTGCATCCTCCTTACCCCATCTCTTGCCTTGTGCTCTCACTCTCTCCCTTCCCCTTCCCCCTTCTCCCTTCCCTCCCATCTATTCATGGATCCACTGCCAATTCACTTTATCCAGGTTAGATCTTTATACTGGTATTCAATTTCAGCATAGGGATATTCTATCCTAGTCCTGTTGAAATCATTTTTTATCATGACAACATCTGTTCTCCATTTCTGTAACGCTGCTATTGCCCACGGACTTATAAACATTCTATGGACTTCTGTTCACATGAACACTATATTCCTTAACATGTTCTCATTGGAGATGGGACCTGAATACATCACCTGCACCAAGGATATGTCTGACCATTGATCGATTGTTGGACAAAATTACAGAATCCTCTGGACTTTAATTATTGCTTTAAACTTGAGTTACTGCTTTATACCTATGTGCCATATTCTATGTCACTTGCCATGGCACACTATATAAATATGTATATATAAGATGTGTTTATATTATTTTCTTTTTTTTCCTTTTGTTTTGCTGTAGTCTGATGAAGGCTAATGTATGGCCGAAACGTCATGAATTTTACACAGCCGCATATGTCTATTAAAAGAATCCTTTTTGCAACGCTATTTGCTGGAGTTTTTATATTGCTAGTGAAACGGGGTGGGAACCCGACTTCCAGCGGCAAACGGACAGCAGAGTGCTACGAAGTTTTGCTTATACATGTAACAGTCCATTGTCATAAATTTAGGCCCCGGCACCCAGGCAGAGGAGAGAGGTCCCGTAACCGAGAATCTGGCTTCATGTCAGCAGAGAATCAGTCTTCATATCGTAGTAGAGAATCATGCTGCACGTCACCCACCACTGTAACAGTCCATTGTCATATATTTAGGCCCAGGCAGAGGAGAGAGGTCCCGTAACAGAGAATCTGGCTTCATGTCACCAGAGAATCAGTCTTCATGTCATAGCAGAGAATCAGGCTTCACGTCACCCACCACTGAAACAGTCCATTGTCATAAATTTAGGCCCTGGCACCCAGGCAGAGGAGAGAGGTCCCGTAACAGAGAATCTGGCTTCATGTCACCAGAGAATCAGTCTTCATGTCATAGCAGAGAATCAGGCTTCACGTCACCCACCACTGGAACAGTCCATTGTCATAAATTTAGGCCCCGGCACCCAGACAGAGGAGAGGTTCATTCAACTTTAGGTTGCCCAGCAATATAATGGTAAAATGAAAATAAAAATAGGATTGAATGAGGAAGTGCCCTGGAGTACAATAATATATGGTTAAGGGGAGGTAGTTAATGTCTAATCTGCACAAGGGATGGACAGGTCCTGTGGGATCCATGCCTGGTTCATTTTTATGAACGTCAGCTTGTCCACATTGGCTGTAGACAGGCGGCTGCGTTTGTCTGTAATGACGCCCCCTGCCGTGCTGAATACACGTTTAGACAAAACGCTGGCCGCCGGGCAGGCCAGCACCTCCAAGGCATAAAAGGCTAGCTCAGGCCACGTGGACAATTTAGAGACCCAGAAGTTGAATGGGGCCGAACCATCAGTCAGTACGTGGAGGGGTGTGCACACGTACTGTTCCACCATGTTAGTGAAATGTTGCCTCCTGCTAACACGTTGCGTATCAGGTGGTGGTGCAGTTAGCTGTGGCGTGTTGACAAAACTTTTCCACATCTCTGCCATGCTAACGCTGCCCTCAGAGGAGCTGGCCGTGACACAGCTGCCTTGGCGACCTCTTGCTCCTCCTCTGCCTTGCCCTTGGGCTTCCACTTGTTCCCCTGTGACATTTGGGAATTCTCTCAGTAGTGCGTCTACCAACGTGTGCTTGTACTCGCGCATCATACTATCACGCTCCAGTGCAGGAAGTAAGGTGGGCACATTGTCTTTGTACCGTGGATCCAGCAGGGTGGCAACCCAGTAGTCCGCACACGTTAAAATGTGGGCAACTCTGCTGTTGTTGCGCAGGCACTGCAGCATGTAGTCGCTCATGTGTGCGAGGCTGCCCAGGGGTAAGGACAAGCTGTCCTCTGTGGGAGGCGTATCGTCATCGTCCTGCCTTTCCCCCCAGCCACGCACCAGTGATGGGCCCGAGCTGCGTTGGGTGCCACCCCGCTGTGACCATGCTTCATCCATCCTCCTCCTCCTCCACCTCCTCCTCATCCTCGTCCTCCTCGTCCTCCTCGTCCTCCAGGAGTGGGCCCTGGCTGGCCACATTTGTACCTGGCCTCTGCTGTCGCAACTGGCCATGTTGGTGGAGTACTCGAAACAGCGCAACAGGGCACACAGGTCTCGCATGGAGGCCCAGTCATTGGTGGTAAAGTGGTGCTGTTCCGCAGTGCGACTGACCCGTGCGTGCTGCAGCTGAAACTCCACTATGGCCTGCTGCTCGCACAGTCTGTCCAGCATGTGAAGGTGGAGTTCCACCTGGTGGGCACGTCGCATATGAGGCGGTGAGCGGGAAGGCCGAAGTTCCGCTGTAGCGCAGGCAGGCGAGCAGCGGCAGGAAGTGAACGCCGGAAGCGCGAACAGACGGCCCGCACTTTATGCAGCAGCTCTGACATGTCGGGGTAGTTGTGAATGAACTTCTGCACCACCAAATTCAGCACATGCGCCAAACAAGGGATGTGCGTCAAACCAGCTAGTCCCAGAGCTGCAACGAGATTTCGCCCATTATCGCACACCACCAGGCGGGGCTTGAGGCTCACCGGCAGCAACCACTCGTCGGTCTGTTGTTCTATACCCCGCCACAACTCCTGTGTGGTGTGGGGCCTGTCCCCCAAACATATGAGTTTCAGAATGGCCTGCTGATGTTTACCCCGGGCTGTGCTGAAGTTGGTGGTGAAGGTGTGTGGCTGACTGTATGAGCAGGTGGAAGAAGAGGAGGAGGAAGCTGAGTAGGAGGAGGTGGCAACAGGAGGCAAAGAATGTTGCCCTGCGATCCTTGGCGGCGGAAGGACGTGCGCCAAACAGCTCTCCGCCTGGGGCCCAGCTGCCACTACATTTACCCAGTGTGCAGTTAGGGAGATATAGCGTCCCTGGCCGTGCTTACTGGTCCACGTATCTGTGGTTAGGTGGACCTTGCTACAGATGGCGTTGAGCAGTGCACACTTGATTTTATCGGATACTTGGTTGTGCAGGGAAGGCACGGCTCTCTTGGAGAAGTAGTGCCGGCTGGGAACAACATACTGTGGGACAGCAAGCGACATGAGCTGTTTGAAGCTGTCTGTGTCCACCAGCCTAAATGACAGCATTTCATAGGCCAGTAGTTTAGAAATGCTGGCATTCAGGGCCAGGGATCGAGGGTGGCTAGGTGGGAATTTACGCTTTCTCTTAACTGTTTGTGAGATAGATAGCTGAACGCTGCTGTGTGACATGGTTGAGATGCTTGGTGACGGAGGTGGTGGTGTTGGTGGTACAACCCCTGTTTGCTGGGCGGCAGGTGCCAACGTTCCTCCAGAGGCGGAGGAAGAGGCCGAGGCGGCAGCAGCAGAAGAGGCCGAGGCGGCAGCAGCAGAAGAGGTAGCAGGGGGAGCCTGAGTGACTTCCTTGTTTTTAAGGTGTTTACTCCACTGCAGTTCATGCTTTGCATGCAGGTGCCTGGTCATGCAGGTTGTGCTAAGGTTCAGAACTTTAATGCCTCGCTTCAGGCTCTGATGGCACAGCGTGCAAACCACTCGGGTCTTGTCGTCAGCACATTGTTTGAAGAAGTGCCATGCCAGGGAACTCCTTGAAGCTGCCTTTGGGGTGCTCGGTCCCAGATGGCGGCGGTCAGTAGCAGGCGGAGTCTTTTGGCGGCGGGTGTTCTGCTTTTGCCCACTGCTCCCTCATTTGCTACAGTGTTGGCTGAGTCTCACCACTGCCTCTTGCTCCGAACTGTGAAAGTCAGTGGCACGACCTTCATTCCATGTGGGGTCTAGGACCTCATCGTCCCCTGCATAGTCTTCCACCCAGTCTTGATCCCTGACCTCCTGTTCAGTCTGCACACTGCAGAAAGACGCAGCAGTTGGCACCTGTGTTTCGTCATCATCAGAGACATGCTGAGGTGGTATTCCCATGTCCTCATCATCAGGAAACATAAGTGGTTGTGCGTCAGTGCATTCTATGTCTTCCACCGCTGGTAAAGGGCTAGGTGGATGCACTTGGGAAACCCTGCCAGCAGAGTCTTCAAACAGCATAAGAGACTGCTGCATAACTTGAGGCTCAGACAATTTCCCTGATATGCATGGGGGTGATGTGACAGACTGATGGGGTTTGTTTTCAGGCGCCATCTGTGCGCTTTCTGCAGAAGACTGGGTGGGAGATAATGTGAACGTGCTGGATCCACTGTCAGCCACCAAATTGACTAATGCCTGTACCTGCTCAGGCCTTACCATCCTTAGAACGGCATTGGGCCCCACCAAATATCGCTGTAAATTCTGGCGGCTACTGGGACCTGAGGTAGTTGGTACACTAGGACGTGTGGATGTGGCAGAACGGCCACGTCCTCTCCCAGCACCAGAGGGTCCACTAACACCACCACGACCATGTCCGCGTCCTTTACTAGATGTTTTCCTCATTGTTATCGTTCACCACAACAACAAAAATATTATTTGGCCCAATGTATTGAATTCAAATTCAGGCCTTTTTTTACAGACACCTAACACTATCTGGCTATCTATTTAGGTTCTGTATTACACTAATACAGGCACAGCAGTAACCACAGATTTAGCTGACTATGAATTTGAGGCCTAGTATTTAGGTGCTGGGTGACAGGTATACGTTTACGGACAGAATTAGACTGGGATATGCACAGTAGCATGTGTGTCAAGTTATTGAGAATGACCCTATCAGTACCTTGATTTTAATATACCCTTTTAGGGATAAATTTTAAGTAGGCCTGATACAGCAGAAACCACTAATTTAGAGAATTGCTAAATTGGGAATTGTATTTCAACCCAGAACAAAAACTGTGCTTTGACGGACACTAAATAACTTGCCCAGCCACAGCAATAACCACAGATTTAGCTGACTACAAATTTGAGGCCTAGTATTTAGGCGCTGGGTGACAGGTATACGTTTACGGACAGAATTAGACTGGGATATGCACAGTAGCGTGTGTGTCAAGTTATTGAGAATGACCCTATCAGCACCTTGATTCTAATTGATGGTTAAATGCACTTGGTGTGACAGCTTGACCCTGATGTAGGATATAGCCAAAAAACAACCACACTATTGAGGGTTAAATGCACTTGGTGACATGCTCAGCTTGCCCCTGATGTAGTATATGGCCAAAAAAAACACACTAGTGAGGGTTAAATGCATTTGGTGACAGCTTGACCCACCCCCCAACATCAACAAACCTTGTTGCATAGAAACTGAAAACACCATTAATGGATAACAAACATGTTTATTGAAATATATCGATTTTTTAAACTGAGTTTGCTGTAATTTTGGCTGTGATGTTTCGATGTTCAGCTGTGTGTTTCTATGTAGACAAGGTGGCATAGATGTTGTCCTTCTTTCCATGCATCATCTCAGGTAGGATCTTATATAAAACTCCATTGTCTGTTACCATCAGTGATCTAGAAAACAATGGACAATAATGTTTAGTTTACAAAAATTCCAGGATGTATAATAAATAAATAAATACTATAAGAAATGCCTGCACCTTATTTTGGGGTTCATTGTTTGTGGGCGCTGAGGTCTGTCATGATGCAATCGCCATCTTTGTCAAATTGGTAATCATCATCAACATCAACCATTTCAATATCGTCGGAGTACTGCCGCTCCCCGACCTCCATTGGTTCTTCTGTTTCTTCAGTTGCGTCCTTCATCTTAATGTCATCCGCATACTGTCTCCCTTCTACCTCCATATCCTCTACTGTATCCATTTCCACTCGTCGTCGCTTGCGCTGGACGACCTCTTCTTCTTTGATTCGCTTGAGCAAAACTCCCTCCACTTGTCCTATCTCATCTCTGCGTCGCTTCCGTGAGCACATGGTGAGCCAGACATATACTGACCCCGATGCCAGGGAGTAAGCCGGTATTACCCACATTCTACATTATGACATCACAAAAGGTTGACCTCATCCAGATTCTACACATTATGACATCACGATAAGTGTGGCCAGACGAGAGTTTGATTATGACATCATAAATAGTTTGGGAGCTTCACCAGGCCTGGAGATTCTACATGATGACATCACCAGATGTTCCGCTTCCGCACCAGACAGTGATCATGGATCCATGAGTCCATATTATAAAACACAGGGTCCATATAATAATTCAATGTTATAGTACACAGAGTCTGTTTGAGATTTGTGTATTATAATATTAACAATGTGTGTTATAAAATAGACTGTATATTATAATATGGACTTTGTGTATTATAATATGGACTTTGTGTATTATAATAGAGACACTGGACATCATTTAAAATATCATATATGTCAGTTTTGTGGTGTAATGTTTTGTGGCAGCTGGTACATTTTCTGCCACATTTGGTTAAATATGTGACTTTACACAGTGGTCTATGTTTAAGAGCCAAAAGTAAGATAAGACACGGATTATGGCTCATTTACTATTTTTGACTATAGCCAGGTCTACTTTTATATCTAAAGATGTAAATCACATTACACTCATGCCACATATATTATTAAAGGGGTTGTCTCACTTCAGTAAGTGGCATTTATCATGTAGAGAAAGTTAATACAAGACTCTTACTAATGTATTGGTATTATCCATATTGCTTCCTTTGCTGGCTGGATTCATTTTTCTATTATATGATACACTGCTCGTTTCCATGGTTACAGACCACCCTGCAATCCATCAGTAGTGGGCGTGCTTGCACACTATAGGAAAAAGCACTAGCCTATGTGTGCTCCCATGGTCCCGGCCACCAGACAGACTAATGCTATTTCCTATAGTGTGAAAGCACGACCACCACTGATGGATTGCAGGGTGGTCTGTAACCATGGAAACGAGCAGTGTAAAATGTGATGGAAAAATGAATCCAGGAAGCAATATGGACAATCACAGTACATTAGTAAGTGGCTTATATTACCTTTCTCTACATGACAAATATTATTTGCTGAAGTGAGACAACTCCTTTAGGCTGGGTTCACACCTGAGCGTTTTACAGCGCGTTCAAACGCGCTGTAAAACGCTCAACACAGGAAAACCAATGCTTCCCTAGGGGAATGGTTCTCACCTGGGCGTTTTACAGCACGTACGATCGCGCTGTAAAACGCCCGACGCATAATCAAGTACTTGAGCTTCTTTGGGGCGTTTTGACGCGCGTTTGTGGCCATAGGACACTGCAGTCAATCACACAAACGCGCGTTTACTATTACAAAAAACGCGCATAAAAACGCGCGACAAAAACGCGCGTAAAACGCGCGTTTGAGAAACGCTCAGGTGTGAACCCAGCCTTAAGGCTCCTAAATTTAGTGCATGCACACAAAGGAAAGGCAGACCAAATTTATATAAAAACAACCACAAAACCCCTCTGTGTATTATAATATGGAAGCTCTGACAGGCACTTACTAATGTATTGTGATTGTCCATATTGCTTCCTTTGCTGGCTGGATTCATTTTTCCATCACATTATACACTGCTCGTTTCCATGGTTACAGACCACTCTGCAATCCATCAGTGGTGGTCGTGCTTGCACACTATAGGAAAAAGCATAAGCCTCTCTCGTGGCTGGGACCATGGGAGCACACATAGGCTAGTGCTTTTTCCTATAGTGTGTAAGCACGACCACTACTGATGGATTGCAGGGTGGTCTGTAACCATGGAAACGAGCAGTGCATAATGTGATGGAAAAATGAATCGAGCCAGCAAAGGAAGCAATATGGATAATAACAATACATTAGTAAGTGTCTTATACTAACTTTCTCTACAATATAAATGCCACTTACTGAAGTGAGACAACCCCATTAAGTAGACTCCACACACTATGATGCCGTATTAAGTGGCCCCCACACAATGCTGCACCCTCAAGTTCCCCCCACACAATGCTGCCCCCTCAAATTCCCCCCCACACAGTATGATGCCCCCTTAAGAAACCCCACACACAGTTATGCCCCCTAGATGGCCCCCCACACACAGTTATGCCCCCTTTTGTAGACTACATCAGAGTTGTGCACCTTTAGACGCCTTCCCACAAAGTTTGCCCTCACAGTGCTGCCCCCTCAAGTACCTCCACACATACGTAGTGATGTCCCTTTAGGTGGCTCTACAAAAACAGTGATGCCCCCCTAATAGATTATACCCCCTTAGGTGGCCCGCACACACAATTATGTCTCCTTTAGTGCCCCCTCACAGTTATGTCACCTTAGATGGCCCCCCACCTAGTTATACTCGGTTATTCACAGTTATTCCCCTAAGGCCTCATGCACACGACTGTATTTTGTTTCCGTGTCCGATAAGTTTTTTTTGCGGATAGGATGCGGACCCATTCATTTCAATGGGTCCGCAAAAAACGCGGACAGCACACCGTGTTCTGTCCGCATCAGTATGTCCATTCCGTTGCTCCGCAAAATAAAATAGTGCACGTCCTATTTTTTTCTAGTTTGCGGACAAGGATAGGCATTATTACAATGGAGCCGCAAAAAAAAAACGGATCCGCAAAAAAAAAACTGATGCCATACGGAATGTCATCAGTTTTTTGGGCAGATCGGCAATTTGCGGACCGCAAAACACATACGGTCGTGTGCATGTAGCCTTAAATGGACCCCCACACAGTTATGTCGCCTTTGATGTCCTCCCTCAAAGGGTTATTCCACCTTAGATTCATCCCCCGTACACAGTTATTCCCCCTTTACTGCCCCCCCCCCCCCCCCCCACACACACACACAGGGTTATGTGGCACCCCCTTCTTAAAGTAGTGCCTCTGGTAAAAATAAAATAAAAAAAAACTCACTCACATCTATTCCAAGATGGCTGCACCATCAAGCATTAGGATTAGCTAGATCACTGATTGTAAGTCAGATCTTCTCATCCAACATCAGTGTTTAACGTCACAAATGTTTTTAGTTTTGGTATGGGATGTCCAACAAGCTCATTTAGGTGTGAAGGTCAGGTGTCCACATATAGTCTATGTGTCTCCAGAAATACATACTATACACAAGCCTATTGTAGTCTGATCCTGCAATACTACTGCCTTCCATCTGTGCCCTTCTACCTGATAACCCACAGAATGCATTCTTCAAGGTAGGGACAGGTAGAAAAGAGCTTAAAGGGCATCTGTCATGTGGATATTTGATTATAATCTAACTAATTATATACAATCATTAACTACTAAAAAGTGCCTTAGATGTATTCACTTACTGGTGTGACAGATGGTTACCTCATAATATACACACAAAGATGCTGCATGCCGCATGCTAATGAGCTGATTTGAGTCCAGCGTGATGTCATTGAGTCCAGCGTATATTTAATTCAGAGCTATAGCCACTCCCCCGCCCACCTGCTGCTGATTGATATAGAAACAAACTGTCACTCAGCAGCATGTGGGCGGGGAGAGTCAGGAGCTCATGAATATTCATGACTCATCATTATCAGCTGGAGCTTTTCAACAGGGCAGCCATCAGAAATTTTGGGGCCCCTTACACAGCTCAAGGCCTGGGCCCCCACTCCTACCCCGCCCCTTTATAATCCGTCCTGACTCCACCTCCCCTCCACCCCCAGGGACCTACCCCCAATTTCATAATTTTTGTACAACTACAAAGACAGTAAAAAGTGATAATCAGTGATTTCAGTAAGGAATTCATTTTTGACCAAATAATATGAAGCCTGCTACCACGACAAGGTAGACTCTTTTAAGCAGGACCCTCCACTAACACTAACTACACTACCTGTTCTTATCTGCCCTAGCAATCTTCCCCTAGCACATTTAAAAAAAAAAAAAAAAGCACAAGGTTTACTGTTACAGTGTTATGGGGGGGGGGGGCATCTGTGGAGGACTTACTCTTATGGAGGGAATATGTGGATGACACACTGTTATGGGGTAATCTGTGGATGACACACTGTTATGGGGGAATCTGCGGATGACACTGTTATGGGGGACCTGTGGATGACACACAGTTATGGGGGACCTGTGGATGACACAGTGTTATGGGGGATCTGTGGATGACACACTGTTATGGGGGAATCTGTGGATGACACATTGTTATGGGGGATCTGTGGATGACACACTGTTATGGGGTAATCTGTGGATGACACACTGTTATGGGGGAATCTGTGGATGACACACTGTTATGGGGGAATCTGTGGATGACACACTGTTATGGGGGAATCTGTGGATGACACTGTTATGGGGGATCTGTGGATGACACTGTTATGGGGGATCTGTGGATGACACACTGTTATGGGGGAATCTGTGGATGACACACTGTTATGGGGGATCTGTGGATGACACACTGTTATGGGGGAATATGTGGATGACACACTGTTATGGGGGAATCTGTGGATGACACACTGTTATGGGGGAATCTGTGGATGACACACTGTTATGGGGGAATCTGTGGATGACACACTGTTATGGGGGAATCTGCGGATGACACTGTTATGGGGACCTGTGGATGACACACTGTTATGGGGGACCTGTGGATGACACAGTGTTATGGGGGATCTGTGGATGACACACTGTTATGGGGGATCTGTGGATGACACATTGTTATGGGGGAATCTGTGGATGACACACTGTTATGGGGGATCTGTGGATGACACACTGTTATGGGGAATCTGTGGATGACACACTGTTATGGGGGAATCTGTGGATGACACACTGTTATGGGGGAATCTGTGGATGACACACTGTTATGGGGGAATCTGTGGATGACACACTGTTATGGGGGAATCTGTGGATGACACACTGTTATGGGGGAATCTGTGGATGACACTGTTATGGGGGATCTGTGGATGACACTGTTATGGGGGATCTGTGGATGACCACTGTTATGGGGGAATCTGTGGATGACACACTGTTATGGGGGATCTGTGGATGACACACTGTTATGGGGGATCTGTGGATGACACACTGTTATGGGGGAATCTGTGGATGACACACTGTTATGGGGGAATCTGTGGATGCCACACTGGTATGGGGGAATCTGTGGATGACACACTGTTATGGGGGAATCTGTGGATGACACACTGTTATGGGGGAATCTGTGGATGACACACTGTTATGGGGAATCTGTGGATGACACACTGTTATGGGGGAATCTGTGGATGACACACTGTTATGGGGAATCTGTGGATGACAACTGTTATGGGGGAATCTGTGGATGACACCACTGTTATGGGGGAATCTGTGGATGACACATGTTATGGGGGATCTGTGATGACACACTGTTATGGGGGATCTGTTGATGACACAATGTTATGGGGGATCTGTGGATGACACACTGTTATGGGGGGATCTGTGGATGACACACTGTTATGGGGGGAATCTGTGGATGACACACTGTTATGGGGGAATCTGTGGATGACACACTGTTATGGGGGAATCTGTGGATGACACACTGTTATGGGGGAATCTATGGATGACACACTTTTATTTGGGAATCTGTGGATGACACACTGTTATGGGGGATCTGTGGATGACACACTGTTATGGGGGAATCTGTGGATGACACACTGTTATGGGGGAATCTGTGGATGACCACTGTTATGGGGGAATCTGTGGATGACACTGTTATGGGGGAATCTGTGGATGACACTGTTATGGGGGAATCTGGGATGACACTGTTATGGGGGAATCTGTGGATGACACTGTTATGGGGGATCTGTGGATGACACACTGTTATGGGGGAATCTGTGGATGACACTGTTATGGGGGAATCTGTGGATGACACACTGTTATGGGGATCTGTGGATGACACATTGTTATGGGGGATCTGTGGGTGACACACTGTTATGAGGGATCTGTGGATGACACTCAACCACTCTCAAACCCAACTGGTCAAACTTGTTAAATGGATCCCAAACACAATATGCACAATAACACCCCCTCCAACACTTAATTAACCCCTTCATGGCCTAAACATTTTTTTCAAAGCTGAACACAAAGCTAAATAGGGCTGGGTGGGCTGGCAAGGGAGGGGTTAATAACAATGATGGAGGATCCTGGCCCTGTGGGATAATCCAGAATACAGCTTTGCATTTTACCTCTGAGCAAAGACCACACAACAAGTTGGACATGCAGTACTTTTAGTACGGCGGCCTTTCGCCATGCACTGCCGTGCTGGGCCAGAGCTCCACCCCCGTCCCCATTATAGTCAATGGGGACGGAGCGGCGGTCCGGCGAAATAACGGCAGGACGGATCTGACAGGGTGAACAGCCTGTCGGATCCGTCCTGCCGCTAGTGTGAAAGTAGCCTTACAATCTCATGGCTTCTGAGCAACAGATCCCGTGGTCTTCACAGTCATCTGTCACTTCTCTTATCTCTCTGCTCCTGTCCCTTAATCTTATCACTGCTGCAGCCTGGTCATCAGCATCAGTGTAAACTGTTCTAGTGACTCACGGCTCTTTTAACTCAAAGAATCAAATGAGTCTCTAACTAAGGCCTCCTGCACACGAACGTTGTGTGCATCCGTGGCCGTTGTGCCGTTTTCCATTTTTTTTCACGGACCCATTGACTTTCAATGGGTCCGTGGAAAAATCGGAAAATGCACCGTTTGGCAGCCGCATCCGTGAGCCGTGTTTCCTGGCCGTGAAAAAAATATGACCTGTCCTATTTTTTTCACGGCCAACGGTTCACGGGCCCATTCAAGTCAATGGGTCCGTGAAAGAACACGGATGCACACAAGATTGGCATCCGTGTCCGTGATCCGTGGCCGTAGGTTAGTTTCATACAGACGGATCCGAAGATCCGTCTGCATAAAAGCTTTTTCAGAGCTGAGTTTTCACTTCGTGAAAACTCAGATCCGACAGTATATTCTAACACAGAAGCGTTCCCATGGTGATGGGACGCTTCTAGTTAGAATACACTACAAACTGTGTACAAGACTGCCCCCTGCTGCCTGGCAGCACCCGATCTCTTACAGGGGGATATGATAGTGCGGCACCTGAAGGGGTTAATTGTACTATCATATCCCCCTGTAAGAGATCAGGGCTGCCAGGCAGCAGGGGGCAGACCCCCCCCCCCCTCCCCAGTTTGAATATCATTGTGCGGCCCCCCCCTCCCCTGTTGTTAACTCGTTGGTGGCCAGTGTGCGCACCCCCCTCCCTCCCTCCCTCTATTGTTTTAATACATTGGGGCCAGTGTGCGCGCGCCCCCAACCCCCCCCCCCCTCCCTCCCTCTATTGTTTTAATACATTGGGGCCAGTGTGCGCACCCCCCAACCCCCCCCCCTCCCTCCCTCTATTGTAATAATAGCATTGGGGCCAGTGTGCGCACCCCCCCCCCCCCCCCCCCGATCATCGGTGGCAGCGGAGTAGAAGATTTTCATACTTACCTGGCTGCTGGCTGCTGCGATGTCTGCGTCCGGCCGGGAGCTCCTCCTACTGGTAAGTGACAGCAATGCGCCGCACAGACCTGTCACTTACCAGTAGGAGGAGCTCCCGGCCGGACACAGAGATCGCAGCAGCCAGCAGCCAGGTAAGTATGAATCTTCTACTCCGCTGCCACCGATGATGGGGGGGGGGGGGCACACTGGCCCCAATGCTATTATTACAATAGAGGGAGGGGGGGGGGCGCGCACACTGGCCCCAATGCTATTATTACAATAGAGGGAGGGAGGGGGGTGCGCACACTGGCCACCAACGAGTTAACAATAGGGGAGGGGGGGCCCACTGGCCACCAATGAGTTAAAAACAGGGGGGGGGGTCTGCCCCCTGCTGCCTGGCAGCACCTGCCAGGCAGCAGGGGGCAGTCATGTACACAGTTTTTTTGTATATTCTAACCTGAAGCGTCTCCATCACCATGGGAACGCCTCTGTGTTACTGTCGGAAATGAGTTTCACGATGTAGCTCATATCCGACAGTATATTCTAACATAGAGGCGTTCCCATGGTGATGGGGACGCTACAAGTTAAAATATACCATCGGATTGGAGAAAACTCCAATCCGATGGTATAACAGAACTCCAGACTTTACATTGAAAGTCAATGGGGACGGATCCGTTTGAAATGGCACCATATTGTGTCAACATCAAACGGATCCGTCCCCATTGACTTGCATTGTAATTCAGGACGGATCCGTTTGGCTCCGCACGGCCAGGCGGACACCAAAATGACTTTTTTTTCATGTCCGTGGATCCTCCAAAAATCAAGGAAGACCCACGGACGGAAAAACGGTCACGGATCACGGACCTACCCCCGTTTTTGCGGACCGTGTAAAAAAACGTTCGTGTGCAGGAGGCCTAAGTCTGATCTTTAGATTATTTTAAAGGGTTTCTACCACATCGTTTTGCCAAATTTAGCTGTCAGACACTAGCGATCCGCTAGTGTCTGCTCTACCAAACAATCCTAATATAATAGCTTTTTGTGCAGCCTTTTCCATAAAAAACTAACTTTTATTGATATGCTAATGACCCTCTAGGTGCTATGGGGGCGTCTTTTTGGCACCTAGAGGCTCGGTCTACCTTCACAAAATGCCGCCCAGCGCGTCCCTCCAGCACGCCCATCTCCTCTGGAATGCGATCCTACCTCTGAGTCAGCGGACAAATTCTCGTGTCTTCGGTGCAGTAAATGTCTGACCGCTGCCTGCACAGACATCTCGGTCATCGGCGCAGGCGCAGTGAATGTCTGACCGCTCCCTGCACAGACATCTCCACTGCGCCTGCGCCGATGACCGAGATGTCTGTGCAGGCAGCGGTCAGACATTCACTGCGCCTGCACCGAAGACAGATGCACCGAAGACAGAGGTAGGATCACATTCCAGAGGAGATGGGCGGGCTGGAGGGACGCGCTGGGTGGCATTTTGTGAAGGTAGACTGAGCCTCTAGGTGCTGAAAAGACGCCCCCATAGCACCTATAGGCTCATTAGCATATCAATAAATGTTCGTTTTTTATGGAAACAGCTGCACAAAAAGCTATTATAATAGCATTGTTTGGTAGAGCAGACACTAGTGGATCGCTAGTGTCTGACAGCTAATTATGTCAAAACGATGTGGTAGAAACCCTTTAACCTGTGACTCATCCGATTCTTTCTTAGACTCCCTGTACTTGTGTCAGTGACTCAGACTCAGAGCTGCTAGTGCTTGCCTTGCCTCAGCTCTGATTGGTTGGTGGGCGGGGAGGGGAGGGGCTGGCAGAAGCAGCTTCCACTCTAGGATCAGATTACACTCCTCCCGAGCCCCTCCCCCTCCCTGCTGCCAGCGGCTCTGCTATTGTGTGCTGTGACTCACTGACTCAGCTCTGATTGGTTGGTGGGCGGGGAGGGGAGGGGCTGGCAGAAGCAGCTTCCACTCTAGGATCAGATTACACTCCTCCCGAGCCCCTCCCCCTCCCTGCTGCCAGCGGCTCTGCTATTGTGTGCTGTGACTCACTGACTCCGCTCTGATTGGTTGGTGGGCGGGGAGGGGAGGGGCTGGCAGAAGCAGCTTCCACTCTAGGATCAGATTACACTCCTCCCGAGTCCCTCCCTGCCGCCAGCGGCTCTGCTATTGTGTGCTGTGTGACTCACTGACTCAGACTGAGCGGCTTCACACGGATCGGTTCAGTGAACTGAATCGATTCAAATGAATGATTCGTTCATGAACTGGACATCACTAGCAAGGAATGATCAATTGCCCCCCTCTAGCGATGCAATACAGTTCAACTCAAGTCACTGACAAATGAGAGGGGGTAAAAAAAATAAAAAATAAAAATAAAATGAAAAATAATATTTTTTTTTTCTTTTTTTTAACATTGGAACTGGCCGCCCCCCCCCCCCCCCCCCCAGGGTCTGGGCCCCTTACTGGGGTATCGGCTGTACCCCCCTGATGGCGGCCCTGGTGTTAGCAAATCTGCCCCCAATGTGAGTATTAAGTGGATGGTAATCCACGTCCTGCCTAAAAAAAACAAAAACACACTGCCTGAATCCTGAAGTTCTTTATTAGACGCATGTAAAATGGCTCGCAATGAGTATATTCTTAGTTATCCACAGCCCAGACTTACGTAGACAGCTAGATGCTAAACACAGCACTGCATGCATGCTGATGTACAAGACTGACCACATGCTGGTATCGAGTGGTCTTCGGCATTAAGCACATGTTCTATGATACAATAGTAGCTGCATTTATTACAGCATTCACGACATGTAATATCCTAATTATTAAACACTCCACGTTCTGCTTTTGATGACACTTAGTTGCCATAATTAACTGTATTTAGACGCTGAGTGGGGTTAATATGCTACATAACTGCTAATAAGACTACACCATGGACGCATCCTGTAATATTGTTTTTACTAAAAAAAACATATCCTTATTCCATATCTGAGATCCTTGTTCTGCTTTCAGTTATATAACGGACACAGTGGGGGACATCTATCAAATCAGATACGTCAGTTTTGTAGTCTAAAGATGTCCCAAGTCATGGCACCTGCAACATTTGTGTGACATTTCGTGATCCTCTTTTTTCTTTCTCTCACAGTGGGCTATGTTTTAGAGCTCAGTTACTATGTTCAACTTTTTCAAAAATCACCAAAAAGTTGCAATGCAGGCCAGGCCACCCCCTGGTCCACTTTTACGCCTAAAGGTGTAAACCACATTGCATTTACACCAGATATATTATTAAGGTGTAAATTAGGTGCAGGGACACATAGCAAAGCAAGACTTAAAACTGGCAGAAAAACAACTGCAAATGATAACTGACCCCCTGTATCTGTATAGAGGATGCTATACTAATATGCCTTTTGCTCTCTGTCTATCTGGGGATTTGGTTGAACAGTGAGTGGGGGGTATTTGTAGCATGGACTCCCAACAGACTGTAATGTATTCAGTTTTTTTAATGTCAAGAATAGTGCTGCAGATTATGCTATTCCTGCTGTCAAAAAGCTTTTGAAAGTGAACACACATTCTTCACCCCTGGAAGACTGGTTTAAAAAACAAATATAGTAGCAATGTATTCTTTATTTTATCCTTTTCCCCTGTTGCTTATATAGCGGCAGCACATTCTGGAGCACTATACTGAGATTGTCATTAGTTACTGTTCCTGTGAAGAACATACTGTAGACTGCAAACAGACTAGTGGCTATGGCTACAACAAATAAAAATCTATAATTTTTTTTTTATAGAATGTGTATCCTTAGTAACCAGTTTACTTTATATTACTTAATCTTAAAGGGGCTATCCAGATATTGATTACCTGTCCTCAGATCGGCACCTCTGCCGATTAGATCCCTTACCTACACTCTGTCTCCATTGTAGTGGTGGTGCAGTAATTGCAGCTCTTCATCCCATTCATCTAAAGGTGAGAGGTGTAATTACACTGTACCGCCACTAAAATGTAGACAGCATGCATCATTGAAGAAGACGCAGAGCTTGCATGAGCGTCTTCAAACAGCTGATCGGCATGCGTACTGGAAGCAGATTCCCTCACCGATCTGATGTTACCTAGTTAAAAGAGTTGAAAAAAAAATCAAGTTCAACCAAGGGATAGGTGGGGATGTGGATTTTAGAAAAGTGCAGTGAGACTCAGATTTCTACACATTTTTTTTAGCATTAATGTTATTTATTTTTATGAATGAATTTAAGCCTTTTAAAAACTGTCCACTGTGCCTGCTGTGACCACGTCCTGAGTAATAGTGATGGACGAACATAGGCCGGGAAGGTTCGCGAACGCGCATTCGCAATCAAATGTTTGAGAACCGTGCGTTCGCGGCGGGCCCCATTGACTTTAATGGCAGGCAAACCTGGAAAACCCTAAGGTCATATTTGCAGCCACCAAATACTTACTAGAGGTGCACAAATAGTGCCACAACATGGACAGTGAAATACCAGAGGGGGATCATTGGCAAAAATTCCCACAAAAAATATGCATTTTAATCAGGGGCCATTTTTATGTGTCTTAAAGAGAAACTCTCAAAAAAGTGCCCTGCTGGGGCCTAGAAAATTTTTATTTTAGGCCACGGGGGTACAGGCCCTAAAAATTAGGCATTCACCTGACAGAAAAAACTTGTGATTATGTGGCTGGAGGTACATTAGGCGGTCACTGGCTAAAATTTTTACTGTAGGCCACTGGAGTACAGGCCTCAAAAATTAGGCATTCACCGGACAGAAGCGAACTTTTGTGGCTCTGCATGATGGTGAATATTTGTGGGCTGGCATGAGGAAATTCAATTACACGTGGTTATCACAGGTGTTGAATTCCTCTGAGATCCATGCCTCATTCATTTTTCGTGAGCTAAGCGTGTGGGCTTATCGGTCATGATCCCCCCCTGCTGCGCTGAACGTCCTTTTGGACAGGACACTCGACGAGGGGCAAGCCAAGAGTTCCATGGCAAATTGTGCATCTGGCAATAGGTCGAGCCTGCACACCCAGTAGTCCAGGGATTCCTCGCTTCTCAGAGTGTCCACATTGGCCGTTAACCCGATGTAGTCGGACACCTGTCGGTCTAGGTGTTCCCTGAGGCTTGATCCGGAGGGTGGCTGTTGATGGGTTGGCTGCAAGAATGATCTCATATCCAGGTGGTCAACACATCTTCAAACCGCCCTCTTTATGCAGGCGCGGTAGGATTGGTACCCGCAGCTGTAGGTGGAAATTCCTTTGCTAGCGCCCGCAACAGCAGAATGCAGCATCTGTCGCAGCAAGGCCTGGAAATGCTGCATTCTGCCAGCCCTCTGTGATGCTGGTAACATGTCCGCCATTTTGTGTTTGTACCGGGTGTCTAAGTACGTTGCCACTAGTGATGAGCGGCAGGGGCAATATTCGAATTTGCAATATTTCACGAATATTTGAGCGAATATTCGTCATTAGTGATGGCCTTGGGGTTTCCCCGTCGGTCATTTTGCGGCGAACTTTGCGAGTTTGCGAACCGCCGTATATGCAAACATGTGGCAATGTCCGCGCGAGCCATATTCTTTTGCATTGCACCGAACTTTGACCAATGACACATCCGTCAGATGGGAGAGGGCAGCCAATTGAGATTTTTCAGCACATGGAACCCCAACCCTATAACAGAACCCGATCTGGCAGCCATTTTACATGATGTGTTTTGCCAACGTAGAGAGAGGTAGCATTTTGGAGCAGGGACAGGCTGTTAAGAACTTAGGGACACCAAACTCTAGCTAACAGGGCCACAAAAGTCCTTTTAAGGACTGGTAACATTGTGCTATCGATAGTTGTGATACACAGAGGGGTGTGATATACTTATAATATACTTCCTAACATAGAAAGTATATTAATTATAGTGCATGCCTCCAGAAAATACTGATTAAGGGCTGCGATCTATCAGCTTCCATAAAATAGTGATAGAGGTTTTCCATATACCTGCATCCAAAAAATACAGGTAGCAAGTTTTGATATATATGCTTCAACTAACAACTGATTGAGGCCTCCCATTTATCAGCCTCCACAAAATAGTGATGAAGTTTTCCATATACCTGCGTCCACAAAATTACTGCTTGAGGGCGATATACCAGCTTCAACTAACAACTGATTGAGGCCTGCCATATATCAGCTTCCAAAAAATAGTGACAGAGGTTTTCCATATACCTGCGTCCACAAAATTACTGCTTGAGGGTGATCTACTCTAAAATGAATACAAATAAGTCACAGGGGCCTGATGGGATACACCCAAAGCTATTAATAGAGCTCAGCGGCGAACTAGCAAAACCATTAACAGATTTATTTAACCAATCACTGGCAACAGGAGTCGTCCCAGAAGATTGGAAATTGGCAAATGTTGTGCCCATTCACAAGAAAGGTAGTAGGAAGGAATCGGGCAACTGTAGGCCAGTAAGCCTGACATCAATAGTGAGGAAATTAATGGAAACCATACTTAAGGAGAGGATTGTGGAACATCTAAAATCCCATGGATTGAAAGATGAAATACAGCATGGGTTTACTTCAGGGAGATAATGTCAAACTAATCTTATTGATTTTTTTGATTGGGTGACTAAAATAATAGATGGCCGAGGTGCAGTAGATATCACTTATCTGGACTTTAGTAAGGCTTTTGATACTGTCCTACATAAAAGGCTTATCAATAAATTGCAGTCTTTGTGCGTGGACTCCCATATTGTTGAATGGATTAGGCAGTGGCTGAGGGACAGACAACAGAGGGTTGTAGTCAATGGAGTATATTCAGACCATGGTCTTGTTACCAGTGGGGTACCTCAGGGATCTGTTCTGGGACCCATATTGTTTAATATTTATATCAGCGAAATTGCAGAAGGCCTCGATGGTAAGGTGTGTCTTTTTGCTGATGACACAAAGATTTGTAACAGGGTTGATGTTCCTGGAGGGATACACCAAATAGAAAAGGATTTAGGAAAACTAGAGGAATGGTCAAAAATCTGCCAACTAAAATTTTATGTTGATAAGTGCAAGATAATGCACCTGGGACGTAAAAACCCAAGAGCAGAATATAAAATCAGTGATACAGTCCTAACCTCAGTATCTGAGGAAAGGGATTTAGGGGGTCATTATTTCAGAAGACTTATAGGTAGGCAGACAATGTCATAGAGCAGCAGGAAATGCTAGCAGAATGCTTGGGTGTATAAGGAGAGGCATTACCAGTAGAAAGAGGGAGGTGCTCATGCCGCTCTACAGAGCACTAGTGAGACCTCATTTGAAGTATTGTGCGCAGTACTGGAGACCATATATCCATAAGGATATTGATACTTTGGAGAGAGCTCAGAGAAGAGCTACTAAACTAGTACATGGATTGCAGCATAAAACTTACCAGGAAAGATTAAAGGACTTTAACATGTATAGCTTGGAAGAAAGACGAGACGAGAGGGGCTATGATAGAAACTTGTAAATACATAAAGGGAATCAACAAGGTAAAAGAGGAGAGAATATTTAAAAGAAGAAAAACTGCTACAAGAGGACATAGTTTTAAATTAGAGGGGCAAGGGTTTAAAAGTAATATCAGGAAGTATTACTTTACTGAGAGAGTAGTGGATGCATGGAATAGCCTTCCTGCAGAAGTGGTAGCTGCAAATACAGTGAAGGAGTTCAAGCATGCATGGGATAGGCATAAGGCCATCCTTCATATAAGATAGGGCCAAGGGCTATTCATAGTATTCAGTATATTGTGCAGACTAAATGGGCCAAATGGTTCTTATCTACCGACACATTCTATGTTTCTATGTTTCTATACTAGCTTCAACTAACAACTGATTGTGGCCTTCCATATATCGGCTTCCACAAATAGTGATAGAGGTTTTCCATATACAGTACAGACAAAAAGTTTGGACACACCTCATTCAAAGAGTTTTCTTTATTTTCATGACTATGAAAATTGTAGATTCACACTGAAGGCATCAAAACTATGAATTAACACATGTGGAATTATATACATAACAAAAAAGTGTGAAACAACTGAAAATATGTCATATTCTAGGTTCTTCAAAGTAGCCACCTTTTTTTTGATTACTGCTTTGCACACTCTTGGCATTCTCTTGATGAGCTTCAAGAGGTAGTCACCTGAAATGGTCTTCCAACAGTCTTAAAGGAGTTCCCAGAGATGCTTAGCACTTGTTGGCCCTTTTGCCTTTACTCTGCGGTCCAGCTCACCCCAAACCATCTCGATTGGGTCTGGTGACTGTGGAGGCCAGGTCATCTGACTCAGCACCCCATCACTCTCCTTCATGGTCAAATAGCCCTTACACAGCCTGGAGTTGTGTTTGGGGTCATTGTCCTGTTGAAAAATAAATGATGGTCCAACTAAACGCAAACCGGATGGAATAGCATGCCGCTGCAAGATGCTGTGGTAGCCATGCTGGTTCAGTATGCCTTCAGTTTTGAATAAATCCCCAACAGTGTCACCAGCAAAGGACCCCCACACCATCACACCTCCTCCTCCATGCTTCACGGTGGGAACCAGGCATGTAGAGTCCATCCGTTCACCTTTTCTGCATAGCACAAAGACACGGTGGTTGGAACCAAAGATCTCAAATTTGGACTCCTCAGACCAAAGCACAGATTTCCACTGGTCTAATTTCCATTCCTTGTGTTCTTTAGCCCTAACAAGTATCTTCTGCTTGTTGCCTGTCCTTAGCAGTGGTTTCCTAGCAAATATTCTACCTTAAAGACCTGATTTACACAGTCTCCTCTTAACAGTTGTTCTAGAGATGTGTCTGCTGCTAGAACTCTGTGTGGCATTGACCTGGTCTCTAATCTGAGCAGCTGTTGACCTGCGATTTCTGATGCTGGTGACTCGGATGAACTTATCCTCCGCAGCAGAGGTGACTCTTGGTCTTCCTTTCCTGGGGCGGTCCGCATGTGAGCCAGTTTCTTTGTAGCGCTTGATGGTTTTTGTGACTGCACTTGGGGACACTTTCAAAGTCTTCCTAATTTTTGGGACTGACTGACCTTCATTTCTTAAAGTAATGATAGCCACTCGTTTTTCTTTACTTAGCTGCTTTTTTCTTGCCAAAATACAAATTCTAACAGTCTATTCAGTAGGACCTGTATCCACCTGACTTCTCCACAACGCAACTGATGGTCCCAACCCCATTTATAAGGCAAGAAATCCCACTTATTAAACCTGACAGGGCACACATGTGAAGTAAAAACCATTTCAGGTGACTACCTCTTGAAGCTCATCAAGAGAATGCCAAGAGTGTGCAAAGCAGTAATCAAAGCAAAAGGTGGCTACTTTGAAGAACCTAGAATATGACACATTTTCAGTCGTTTCACACTTTTTTGTTATGTATATAATTCCACATGTGTTAATTCATAGTTTTGATGCCTTCAATGTGAATCTACAATTTTCATAGTCATGAAAATAAAGAAAACTCTTTGAATGAGAAGGTGTGTTCAAACTTTTGGTCTGTACTGTACCTGCGTCCACAATATACATATTGCGGGCGGGGTTTGATATACCAGCTTCAACTAACAACTGATTGAGGCCTGCCATATATCAGTTTCCACAAAATAGTGATAGAAGTTTTCCATATGCCTGTGTCCACAAATAACTGTTTAAGGGTGATATGTCAGCTTCAACTAACAACTGATTGAGTCCTGCCATATCTCAGCTTCCACAAAATAGTTAAAGAGGTTTTCCATATACCTGCGTCCACAAAATACAGATTGCAGGTTTTGATATACCTGCTTCAACTAACAACTAATTGAGGTATCCCATATATCAGCTCCCACAAAATAATAAATAGAGGTTTTCCATATACCTGGGTCCACAAAATTGCTGCTTGAGGGTGATATACAAGCTTCAACTAACAACTGATTGAGGCTTGCCATATATCTGCTTCCACAAATACTGCTCTTCTCTAGGGACTTTCGCACAGGGTCATTTTAAAAATGACAGGTAGTGAAAGAGGCAGGCCGTTCCACAGGGATGGTAGGGGTCAGGCAAGTGCGCCAGACCAGAGCCAAAGTGGGAAGTTGGAGAAGGTGTGTGCGATTATGTCAAAGGACGCACCACAGTTGGTTGAGTGACTTACTAAGTCTACCGCTTCTGCACCCTCCTCATCCTCTGTATCTGCACCCTCCTCACCCTCTGCTGTGTGTAGCCCCAAAGACACCACCACAACCACCACCGTAGCCCCTCCACTCGAGTCAGAGGAATTATTTTCCCATCAATTCCCATCACAGAGCCCAGTGAGAGCAACACCATCAGAACCCACAAAGCCACACTCCCGACGCTCCACGTCCTGCCTCGTCTCCTTCTCCTCTCTCCTCTCATTTGTCCAAAACTCCACCTTCCACCATGCCGTCGTCGCGTTCATCTGGCACAAGGCAGGCTTCAGTGGCCCAAATGTTCAAGCATAAAAAAATTATGACGCCGGATATTCCTCCTGTCCAATGGCTGACTGCTGGCTTGTCGGAACTGCTAGCCTGCCAACTACTGCCATATAAATTGATGGACTCGGAGGCCTTTAGAAAATTTGCAGCTATTGGCAGCTATGGAAGGTCCCTGGAAGGAAATATTTCTCCCAGAAGGGCCTCCCTGAACTATTACTCCTATGTTCGGTTCACTTTTTTGGCAGATTTTCCATTTTATAATTTTTTTTTCTTTAACACATTGAGGGTAAACAGCCAAACAAAAAATATTTATTACCCGGATTCCAGGGTTTACAGAAACACCCCACATCTGGACGTAAACTGCTGTACGGACACACGGCAGGGCGCAGAAGGAAAGGAATGCCATACGGTTTTTAAAAGGCAGATTTTGCTGGATTGGTTTTCTGAACGCCATATGTTTTTTATTTTTCTTGCCGATCGTCTTGTACAAGGGCTCGTTTTTTGCAGAAAGTGTTTTTATTGGTACCATTTTTGGGTACATAGGATTTATTGATCATTCATTATTACACTTTATGGGGCAAGGTGACCCAAAAATTGGCTGTTTTGGAACAGTTTTCATTTTTTTTTTTTTTTACAGCGTTCATCTGAGGAGTTAGGTCATGTGATAGTTTTATATAGCAGATGGTTACAGACGTGGCAATACCTAATATGTATACTTTTTCTTATTTATTTAAGTTTTACACAATAATAGCATTTCTGAAACAAAAAAAATTATGTTTTAGTGTCTCCATAGTCTGAGAGCCATAACTTTTTTATTTTTTGGGTGATTGTCTTAAATAGGGTATCATTTTTGGCCAGATGAGGTGACGGTTTGATTGGTACTATTTTGGGGATCATAAGCCTTTTTGATCGATCGCTGTTGCACTTTTTGTGATGTAAGGTGACAAAAATTGCTTTTTTTGGCACAGTTTTTTTTTAATGGTGTTTATTGGACGGGGTCTATCATGTGATATATTTATAGAGACGGTTGTTACGGACGCGGTGACACCTAATATGTGTATTTTATTTTATTTTTTCATTTTTCTATAGGAAAAGGCAATTTATTTTTTTAATTTACATTTTAATAATTCTTTTTATTTTTTTATTTTTCATTTTTATTATTTTCACTTTCTTTTTTTATCAAGTCCCTCTTGGATCATGAAGATCCAGTTGGGCTCATAGCTGTACTATACTTTGCAATGCTCTTGCATTGCAAAGTATAATACTATTAGATGCCCTGTAGGTGGCAACAGCGGACGCTTTTGAAAAGCGTCCGGTTGCCATGGAAACCATCAGGTGCTGCAATCGCAGCGTAGCAGCCCCGATGGTTGAAAGAGGGAGCTCCCTCCCTCTATTAACCCCATGGATGCCGCAACTGCAGCATCTATGGGGTTACAGCAGAGTGTCAGCATAGAGCTGACACTCTGCTAATTGCGGCGGCTGAGGAATGGAGCCGCCGCCATCTCACACAGCAGGGGGACCGGGTGCAGCGCTGGAAAGGGGGGAGGGCGGGTTGCTATGTATGGCCAGCAACATTGAGGGAGGCTGGGGCAGGAGGGGCGGGGAGAATGAATGGGGCGGGGAGGGGGCGGACTCCTGCATCAGGGCAGGAGATGAGCGCAGGAGCAGGAGAGCCGGAGACGAGCGGCAGGCGGACACAAGGGGGGCTTGGCGCACAGATCGGGGGGCACAGATGGGGGGCACGAGGAAACTATCTGATTTGAGGCTCTGATCTGCAGAGCGCAGATCAGAGCCTGAAACCGGCATTTAAACACTGCCGCGATCCGATTGGTTAGTTTGCATAGACTAACCAATCGGATCGATTGCCGGCAAGGGGCCAATCTGATTGGTCCCTTGCCGGCATTACTGCACTGTATGCTGTCCGTGACAGCAGCAGTGCAGGGGCAGAAGCTTTAATCCAAGCGCTTTGCAGCGCTTGGATTAAAGAGCTGCCAGAACGTTTACATACGTGATAGCTGCACGGGGCATGTGCAAATATCACGTATATAAACGTATTGCAGTCAAGAAGGGGTTAAATTTAAAAACATGATGCAGCCATAAAGGAGAACCGGGAGCCGGTGCGGAAGTTGGAGGAGCTGCACCGCATATATCAATATTGTTAGGTTTTGGTTTAATTTTAACCAATAAGGTTGCAGTAAGTCCCCTTTAGTCCAGGGTCAAACTTATCAGGAAAAGGAAAGACAGCAGCAGTAGGTAAATGGTAATAGTGTAGTATAAATCCTACACATAGCTCGGCCAAAATCATCAGGATCAGGACAGACACTGCAGGTAATTGGTAATGGTGTAGTTTAAGGCCTACACATAGCTCGGCCAAACTCAGCTGGTTCAGAACAGACAAAGCAAAAATTGATCAGAGCACTGAATCAATACAGGCTTTGAAAACACTCCGAAGTGACGAGCAGGCAATGGGCCCCTATCCAGAGGAAGGGGGGAGTATACTTATTTAAAATATAACTTTTAATGTATTATAAAGATGACAGATTAAAAAGACTCACTAAACGATAAAGACATACATACACGAAAAGGACCAACTTTTTTATTTAGATAAAAAATTCTGCTCCGTCAATTAAGACGCGAACAGTCTTACCAGACCCTTGGTAGATGATGGGTAAGGTTCCTTGTTGACAGGAGGCAGGAGACACTGGGTGTATGCCAGGCGGGAATGAGGTGCTTCAGCTGTGTAGTCAGGCAGATCAGACAGTAGGAATGGTCCTATATATCCTTATCAAGGTGAAGGGGCTATTATACTACTACCTGTCTACACAGAGCACTCGCCTTGGAAAAGGCGACCCGTCCGGTAGCCTGTCCCTATAGTGGACTTGTACCCTAAAACTACAAAGAATATAGCAGTGATAGGTGGATGATGATACTTCCAGTGGTCAAACTTATCAGGAAAAGGAAAGACAGCAGCAGTAGGTAAATGGTGTAGTATAAATCCTACACATAGCTCGACCAAACTCAGCTGGTTTAGAACAGACAGCAGCAGGTAAATGGTAATAGTAGAGTATAAAGCCTACACATACCTCAGCAGGATCAGGAAAGGCAGCAGCAGCAGGTAATTGATAACGGTGTAATATAAGGCCTACACATAGCTTGACAAACCCAAGGTCAACCTGTGGTGAACTTTAGGGGAACAGCAGAAGCGAAGCCCCTGATCTGGCTCTGCTGTCCCCCCGCTGATGCCTGGTTATGACTAGGTGCGGGGGTTCTGTGACTGAAACCACCCACAGCAGTTGGAAGGGATGCCACTAAGGTACTGACGGGTGGTACTTTTATATCCTCCTCCTGCATCTCTTCCGAAAGGTCCTGACCATCCGGACCGAGCTGCAGCTCACTCTCCTGCATTACCTCCCCCAGGATGTCACTGTAGCTGTCAAACAGCAGCAGGGACGAGTCTTGGGGGATGGGGGCTGGTCCTGCAGGAGGCGGAGAGCTGCTGCTGCTGCTCTGAGCCGGTGCAGAGGACTCAGTGCTACTGGCTTGTGTCACAAAAGACACCACTGCCTCTGTGTCCTGAGATAAAATTGGGAGGCTGAAACAGCCAAAAAAATCTTGGATGAGGTGTACGTCCCTGCCAGTTGCGCCCCCCCCCCCCCCTCCATGACTAGAGGAGCCGCCCTGTGCTGGCAGTGGTCCAGCAACTGGAACCAACTCCCCTACCACGACCACTGTTGCCGGCATGCCCATGTCCACTCATGATCTTCCCAAAATTAAATTAAAGGCCAAAAAAAATTAACAAAATGAGGAGGGACTTTGGGAATAACTTTATTGGTTTGGGACAATGGGGCAAAAATTAAATAAAATAGTAATTAGAATAACAGACAGCAAATGTGTTGTTTTTTTTTTTGTTTGTTTTTTCAAAGACGAAAGGCGGCGACACTAATCCCTCCTTAGCACAGTAATTCCTAAACTAGCACACTAAACCCTAAGATAGTGACAGAAAAACGGACAGAAACTTTTTTTTTTTTTTTTTAAGGATGAAGGACAGTGACACTAAACACTAGCAAAGTAATTCCTAAAATAGCACACTGAACACAAACCCTAATAAAGCACAGTAATCTCTCAATATCACAATTCATTGTATACATGACTGCTGGGGATTGCGTTGGCAACGGATTACATGTGCAGGATTTGCTCCCCCAGGTGGAAGTGCGCTACAGCATAGGGGGTTTGGAGCATCTCCTGCTTTGTACGACCACTTTATTCAGTAAATCTGTTTGTATATGTATGACTGGAGGTGTGGCAACTCCAGGACTGAATGTACCTGATTTTTAACTATGGGTATCATTCAAGTGCACCTGTTTTGCCTGTGTCACACGAATCAGTGATAGGTGGGACTCATTGCCTCTTTACTCCTCCCATTGTATGAGTGATTTCACGCTGGAGGTAACTGGGGGTCAGTTGACTGTGTGTCGGACTCTATGCCCCTATCAATAATTGCTTATATGCCATAGGTAGGAAGCGTTAGGTCCCGTGAGACTATGAGAGACCTTGGCAAGGTGCACGGGCTCCGGTAGGTTCTTGATATAAGAATATATTGGCAAAAATCTAATTTTTAATACCAGTGTGATGGTTTAGCCATATATTATTAACTGAATGTACAGTTTTTGTGAACTATTTCTTTGTCCACCCTTTGTTCTATTTTATTAATTACATCCGCATATATGGATTTCCTGTTTAGGATGTCCTTGTGGTCCGCTGCGGGCATCCTCCTTTGTATGCAAAAAAAGTAAATGCTGGGGATTGCTGTTAGCAATGGACCACATGTGCAGGATATGCTCTCCCGTTTAAGAATGTGCAACAGCATTTGGGGTCTGAGAATTTTTCTGCCTTTCTAAGCCACTTTGGTATGTAGGATGTTTTTGTGGCACAAGTGGTCTGTTGCGGCAATCCTCCATTGTATATATGACTGCTGGGGATTGCAGTTGGCAACGGATCACATGTGCAGGATTTGCTCCCCTGGATGGAAGTGTGCTACAGCATATAGGTTTGGAGCATCTTCTGCTTTGTAAGACCACTTTATTCTGTGAATCTCCCTATCACACTACCTAACATCCTGCATTGAAACCTAACAGCTACACTATATAAGGATACCCAGTACTGGTCCTTGCCTTTTATGCTTTTTAGATGGGGGCCCCTCTTCAAACACTGAAGCATAAAGGCCCCCATTTGCACTAAATTAGAAGAGCTGGAGCGCCCTGGCTGATTGCCCAGGAGAATGTCGTCCTTGGTCTCCTTTCCCCAGTCATCCTCAAAGCCTGCTCTTCTTGCTCCTCCCCCTCCTTCCCCCAGTCACCATCCTTCTCTGACTGCTCTTCAGACTTCTGCTAACTTGTCTCAGATAGAGTAGCCCCCCAGGGAATTCATCCAGCATTGCGACTTCCTCATCTTCCTGCTCCTACTCTTTGAAGACTTGATCAATGACACAACGCAATGCATGCTCCATTAAGAAGGCATAATTTATGATGTCACTGATGGCGCCTTGGCTGCGACTGACCAGTTTGGTGATCTCATCAAATGGCCACAGAAGTCTGCATGCATCGCGCATGAGCAGCCACTGGCGTGGTAAAAAGAAACCAAGCTGCCCAGAACCTGTCCTGCTGCAAAATTCGTACAGGTAGTCGTTAATGGCAAGTTCCTGATGGAGCAGCCTATAAAGTATATACAAGTTAGAGTTCCAGCTTGTCGGGCTGTCGCAAATCAGACGACTGATGGGCAAGTTGTGTCACCACTGAACCTCAGCAAGGCAAGCCATGGCCGTGTAAGATCTTCTAAAATGGCCAGAGATTTTCCTGGCCTGCCGTAAGACATCCTGGACCCTGGGGTATTTGGCAATGAATCGCTGCACGACTAAGTTCAGGACATGTGCCATGCATGGCACGTGTGTCATATTGCATTTGTTTCAGCGCACTCAGCTGATTGGCACCGTTGTAGCACACCACTTTACCAACTGTCAAATTGAGCGCGGTTAGCAACTGATCGGCCTGTGACCACAGAGCTGAAAGCAGTGCAGGACCAGTGTGGCTCTTGGCTTCCAGGCACAAAAGCCGCAGCAAAGCATTGCACCTGGGACATCAAATAGGTTTTGGGGAGCTTGGGGGGCTTAGCAGAAGAGGCGGTAGCAGTGGAAAAGGAGTAGTCAGCCGAGGAGGAGACAGAGGATGGAGTAGAAGGATCAGATGAAGAGGCAGGCCTGCATGCAGTCCTTGGCGGTAACACCAAATCCACATGAGAGCCAAGGGTTACATGCTTGATGGCCTTCAGAAGGTGCGCCCAGTGGGCAGTAAAAGTTATGCACCTTCCCTGCCCGTGTTTGCTAGACCACGTGTCTGTGGTCAGATGTATACTGGCACTGACACTGTGTGTCAGAGATATCTTCACTTGCCACTGAACGTGGCCATATAGCTCTGGGATGCCCTTCTGGGAGAAATGTTTCCTTCGGGGGACCTTCCATTGCGGTGTGTCAATGGCCACAAATTTTCTAAAGGCCTCCGAGTCCATCAGTTTATATTGCAGTAGTTGGCAGACTAGCAGTTCTGACAAGCCAGAGTTCAGCCTCAGCCACTGGGCAAGAGGGTTATCCAGCATCATCAACTTTTTACACTCGAACATTTGGGCCACGGAAGCTTGCCTTCTGCCAGATAAACGCGACGACGGCACAGTAGAAGGTGGATTGGAGGACAAATGGGAGGAGAGAGGAGAAAGAGAAGAGGCAAGGCATGGAGCCCGGGAGTGTGGCCTTGTGGGATCTAACGGTGTTGCTCCCACTGGGCTTGGTGATGGGAGGCCAGGTGTCTAATTAAGGTGATCATCCCAAGGTGAGTGTTGGGCTTACCGCGACTTATGCGTTGACAGCACAGGCTGCAGGTGGTAACACTATTGTCAGCAGCTGACACATTAAAAAAAGCCCACACTGCGGAGCCATGTGCCGGCGTCCTGGGAGTGCCAGAAGTGACAGTGCATGGTGGATGGCTCGCTCCAGATACATTTGCAGTCTGCTTTTTGCTTCCTGTACCCTGCGAGTACTGCCTGCTTCTCCTCCCTATCTGCTGCTCCGTCTCTCCCTCTGAACTCCCTTTCACTTTTGTGGGCACCCATGTGACATCCATCGACACGTCATCATAGTCCCCTTCACCAGCACTGACATTTGAGATCTCGGAGTAGGCAGCAACAGTGGGGACCTCCCTCCTTGGGCTGATGCAGGTACCGTCATCAGACCGCTGGGTGGCCGCCATTTCTATCTCCTTTTCCTCATCTGATGTCAAGAATGGCTGCGCATTGGTAAAGTCTGGGAATGGATGGGAAAATAATTCCTGTGACTCGAGTGCAGGGGCTATGGTGGTGGTGGTGGATTTGGGGGTGCACATACCAAAGAGTGAGGATGGTGCAGATACAGAGAATGAGGAGGGTGCAGAAGTAGAAGGCTAAATGAGCCACACATCCAACTCTGGGGCAACCTTTGAAGTAATCACACATGCTTTCTCCAAATTTTCACTTAGGCTCCGGCCTGGTGTACCTGCCCGACCCCTACGACCCTTGCAGAACAGCTTGCCTCTTCCTCTGCCTGTCATTTTCAAAATGACCCTGTGCCTAGGTCCCTAGAGAAGAGCAGTATTTGTGGAAGCAGGTATCTCGCAGGCCTCAATCAATATTTGGTGGAAACAGGTATATCAAACCCCTTAGTCGGTAATTTGTGGAAGCAGGTATATCGCAGGCCTCAATCAATATTTGGTGAAAACAGGTATATCAAACCCCTCAATCAGTATTTTGTGGAAGCAGGTATATCAAACCCCTTAATCGGTATTTTGTGGAAGTAGGAATATCAAACCCCTTAATCAGTATTTTGTGGAAGCAGGTATATCGCAGGCCTGAATCAATATTAGGTGGAAACAGATATATCAAACCCCTTAATCAGTATTTTGTGGAATCAGGTATATATCTCAGCCCTCAATCAGTATTTTTTTGGAAGCAGGTATTTCGCAGGCCTCAATCAATATTTGGTGGAAACAGGTATATTGAACCCCTCAATCAGTATTTTATGGAAGCAGGTATATCACACCCCTCAATGATTTTTATTTTTTGCCACAACAGTTATATTTTATTATATGACACCACCCAGTTTATTTGGGGCAACAGGTATATCGCAGCCCTCAATCAGTATTTAGTGGAAGAAGGTATATCACACCCCTCAATCATTTTTTTGGGGGGCAACACGTATTTCACACCTGTTGCAAATAATTGTTCCAATAGCACTTGTCCCTCTATATAGCTGCGGTATCACAGCAGAACTGCACACAGCTGCTACACAATGCAAATGCACTATAATATACTTTCTATGTTAGAAAGTATATTATAAGTATATCACACCCCTCAGTATATCACACCTATCGATAGCCCACCTGTACTTGTCCTTAAAAGGACTTTTATGGCCCTATTAGCTAGTGTTTGGTGTCCCTAACAGCCTGTCCCTGCTCCACAAAGCAACCTCTCCCTACACTGGCAAAACACAGAATGTAAAATGGCTGTCAGATCAGGTTTTTTAATAGGGTGGGTGTGTGTCCATGTGCTGAAATGTATCAATTGGCTGTCCTGTCCCACCTGATGGATGCGTTATGTCATAGTTCAGCGCAATGCAAAATAATATGGCACCGGAGAACATTACCATATGTTCTTATGTTGGACGAATCGCGAACGCGCAAAGTTGGCCGCGGAGCGACCGCCGGGGCAACCGCAAGGCCATCTCTACTGAGGAAGTCTATTCCATAGATTCATAGTTATTACAGTAAAGAAGCTTTGATGCTTCTGGAGACTGAACTTCTTCTCCAGTCGGAGGCAGTGCCCACTTGTCTTTTGACGGGATTTTACATGGAACAGTTTTTCACATTATTTTTTGTATGGCCCATTTATATATTTGTATAGGTTAATAATGTCCCCCCTTAGACGTCTCTTCTCAAGACTAATTAAATTTAATTATTTTAATGTTTTCTCATAACTAAGACCTTCCATGCCCCTTATCAGTTTAGTTGCTCTCATTTGTACATTGTCCAGCTTCAGGGCATGGAGCGGTGCCAGAAGTCAACTGCATATTCCAGATGAGGCCTCATCAAAGCTTTGTAAAGTAGTAATATTAGGATAGGTTATCAATATCTGTAGCCTAGACAATCTCTTTAATTGATACAAACTAAGGGAGGGTAAAGGGGCAAACATTTTTAGCAGTACTCAAATCAGTCATTCATTCCTGATAATTGCAAGAATTGTTGACTAAGAGCATTTTTTTCATGTGGTTTAAAAAATTATTGCTTTTCTGCAGCACATCTCCCTATGTAGTCAATGGATGTTCTGTTGATATAATATACACTATATGAGGGGGATTAGGAGTAATGGACTTGCACATCATTGAATGGTGCTGGTTATAGTCAGAAAAACTTCTTGAGGTGTTCCAAGATCATAAGTCAGTGTGATGGGTAGTGGGGGATAAATCCAGGTGTGATGTTAGATTTTTTTTTTGTGTCAGTGACTGGAATGTTATTACCAGATTGAACGCCCAAATTTTTCACACGAACGTAAGCCGTAGACGGGCACTGGCCGTGTGTATCCCGTATTGCAGGATTAACTTGAATAGGTCCACGATCCGCAATATACGGCAACACATAGGACATGTCCTATTTTTTGTGGTGCAGAGGCATTGAACAAAAAGCCCACGGAAATGTTTCTGTAGGGTTCTGATCTGTGCCTCCGCTCCGTACCTTGTCGTATCTTGAGAATTGTGGACCCATTGAAGTCAATGGGTCCGTATCCGTGATACTAGATTCAAACTACCAGTGAACGTATATTGCGGAACCACGATTTGCAGTTTGCAATATGGGCACAGCCGGACTTCGATCGTGTGAATGGACCCTTAAAATTAAATTTACCTTTTAGTATTAAGACCATTCAATTGGTTATACTGTGTCCTGGTTCAGAGTAGCAGTTGTCTTACAGTTGTGTAATTCCTTGTAGTATATTGATGTAGATTCCTTCAGTGTGTCCAATATACAGTCCTCCATTGGGGAAACTTGTACACAGAATCATGCACACCACTTTAGAACACTGAATTTACATTTTCATATCTAAAACAATAAATCATTAAAGGGATTGTACAAGATTACAAAAAATGCTGCTTTCTTCCAGACACAGTAATCCTGTAGAAAGGTGGCTCAGTGGCTATCATTGGTGCCTTGAGGTACTGGCTTCAGGTTTGACCAAAGAAAACATCTGAATGGATTATGTATATTCTCCCCATGTTTGTGTAGGTTTCCTCCCAAATGAAAATCCCCCTGTTACTGGAAAGAGTCCAGTGCCAGGAGGAGATCAGTTGTGTCCCTGAGATGTGAGTGTGCCATTTTTACTAACGGTCTCAATAGCCAGTCTAAATACTTGGACAATGGTTCGGTAACTAACCCCACCCCAGAGACAATTGGTCTTCCTGGGGGGTGGGTCAGTGACCGAACCATTGTCCAAGTATTTAGACTGGCTATTGAGACCGTTAGTAAAAATGGCACCCTCACATCTCAGGGACACATCTGATCTCCTCCTGGCACTGGACTCTTTCCAGTGGCAGGGGGATTTTCATTTGGTGTCCCTGGATGTGGAGGGTCTTTATACACGTATTCCCCAAGACAGAGGCATCCTAGCAGTAATGGGAATTCTGTAAAATACAGATAAAAGTGAGGTCTTTAAGAGTTTCATCAAAAATGGTCTAGAATTAATTAAAAAAAATAATGCCTTTATGTTTGGGAATGCGTGGTTTAAACAAAATGTCGGCACTGCGATGGGTACTCCGGTTGCATGCACATTCGCCAACCTATACTTGTAACGGTTCAAGGATAGATATGTGTACTCAGCGTCCAATCCTTATGTCAAACACATTCAGACATACTTATAGACGATGTGTTCATCGTATGGCGTGGCACTGAGCAAACTTTTAAGCAATTTGTGAACCATCTAAACCAAGTAAATGACATGAATATGCGCTTTACCTACAAATTTGGAGGAGCTAGGCTGGAATTGTTGGATGTGCTCATCTCCGTAAGCAATGGAGAGTTGGTGACCGAGGGCTTCAGGAACATATTCGCAACATTATGCAACAGTCTACGCCAACATTATGCGCCCAAGTTTGCGCGCGTGACGCTTAAAAGATGACGTCTTTCGCGTCAAAGGGTCGACAGTATTGGCGAGACGAAGCGGTGATACACGAAACGGCCGTCGCCATGCTCCTGTGATTGCACTGCTGCTTGTTACTTCCCTCTCTGCACCCAGTAAAAAAAAAAATTGCATCGAATGGTGAGTGACGCTTATTTACTTCTATCCTTGGAATCATTGGGAATCTAGGTTGTGAGCCTCACTGAGGACATCAAGTGATAATAAGGTCTGTAAAGCACTGTGGAATATATTGGCACTATATAAATAAAATAAATGTCGATGGCGTAAGCCCGTTGTCTAGACCTGGACCAGATTTGTCACAATGGCTGAGAATGGATGATAAATGTGGTGCAAGGATAGCGACTTTTCTTGAACTCTATACCAACTATTGATTAGCTTACTATGAGACAGAGTTTTACGCCACAATTGTGAAGCAAATTTGGGGCACCCCCCTTTCCTGTCAACCTCTTACTATTGCCTTTTCTGAATAGGAACAGAAACATTCTCTAAACTTAGAAGCACCAAAATGCGCCAAATTACTCCACTTTTTGGTGCAATTCATGCCAAAATCTAGATGGTCAGAACCAAATCAGACAGCTCACAATCCTCTTGTTACGCTGCATGGGAAAGGGCAATTCCCCATACCAAATTTCAAAGGATAATTCCAGCAGGCGTGCTTGTTTCCAATCTATAGTATGCTTTTTTTGATGATCAAAATAACAAAATCACAGGACGTGCTTTGGCCCGTCCAGCCTTCCTCAACCACATGATGCTAAATAACACTGTGTAACATTTCATAAATACAAATTACAATCACCTGGTTATGACATCATCAATTGATTAAACAAACAGGAAATGACATAGGCGTATAATCAAAGTGTATTTTTCTTACTATGGTCCATGTTCATCATAGAGAAAATAAAAATAGTCCTCCAGACTATGATCGTGGTATTGTGGTCTGTAAGAGAATACATCCCATATTAAAATCAAAAACACATAACCTCCTAATCTCTATTCAGGCCTTTGGGTTGTAAGGTATCCAAAGTATGTATCCAGATAGCCTCCCTTTTGAGTAATAACCTTTTTAGACCCCCCCCCCCCCCGCCTTGGTTGATGAACCTGCTCTATAACTTGATATTTCAATTGCGCAATTAAATGTTTTTGAGTTTAAAAATGAAAAGGTATGGGTAACAAGAGGTTATTTTTACATATAGTGGACTTGTGTTTGCTAATGCGATCTTTCACCATCTGCATTGTCTTCCCAACATACAATAGACCACAAGGGCATTTTGTAAGATAAATTACATTTGTGGTGTCACAAGTATAGTAACCTTTGATCTTATAAGGTTTTCCAGTTTGTGGATGATAGAAATATTACTTCTGCACATTGGTGCATTGCATGCAGCGGAGACAAGGGTTCCACATTTTTGATGTGTAAGGGTTTTCTGTATCTGTCCTCTATTTGTAGTACCTATATCTGCATGTACTAGTTGATCCCTCAAATTGGACCATAGTAAGAAAAATACACTTTGATTATACGCCTATGTCATTTCATGTTTGCTTCAGGTGATTGTAATTTCTGTCTACAAAATGTTACACGGTGTAATTTAGCATCATGCAGTTGAGGAAGGCTGGACGGGCCGAAACACGTTCTATGATTTTGTTATTTTGATCATGAAGTAAAGCATACTATAGATTGGAAACAAGTACGCCTGCTGGGATTATCTTTTGAAAATCTAAATGCACTGAAATTAGTAAATTTGGGCCATTGTCTTCAGGATATATCGGGCTGCCATACCAGACACTTCAGAAGCACAATAGTACAATAGCACAATAGTACAACCTATAGAAAACTTTGAATTGATATAAAAAACCGTAGGGTGAGCAGTCCCCTTTTAATATCCATGCAGACTGAACAGCAGCAGATTTGCATCGAATGCCTTCCACCATAATTTCTTTTTATGATTTGACCAATATTGCTTAAAGCATTTATTAAAAGAAACTGCAATCTGTTCCAAATTCATGATCGAGAGATAGTAATAACTATTTGGGGAGTATCAAATCAAATAAAACAATATGTCCTAATGGACCAAAGCCTAAGGTTCTCAATTAAAAGCTAAATGTATTTTTTTTAGACAAAACCTGTGTTCACTGAAATCATCTCCATGGAGTTAACAGATGTATGATTTTTGCTAAATGATAAGCGGGTCGGAATCAAGCAGGCACCATGTTAAATGTTGTAGTCAATCACAAAGAAGCAGGTTGTAGAATTTTTAATGAGACATTTGCATAATTCCCATGATACAGCATTGTTTTGGCCCAAATAAACCATATGGCTTTGCAATACTTGGATTATTTTATGCTAGGACTAGGCAACCATCAGTTTTCCCAAATGTTGCAGAATTCACATAGTCTCGAGACAAATATAGTGTAGGTGAGTGATAGATCTGCTTTGCTCCTGCTTTCTTAAAACCTGTTCAAGAACACACATTGCAGATTGTGTTTTGTATTTGTATTTCTTAAAGGGGTTTTCTGGAAGTACAATATTGATAACCTATTTGACTCCCGGCACCCCTACCGATCAGCTGTTTGAAGAAGTGGCAGAGCTCCAGTGAGCACTGCACCCTACTCATGGCACAGTGCCGTAGATTTTAGAGTAGCTGGGCTTGGTATTGCATCCCAGGCTTTTTCACTTGAGGGAGGGTGAGTTGCACATAGGCCATGTGACTTGGTTACGGGACTTGAAAGAGGCCGCATCGCTCACTGGAGGGCTGCAGCTTCTTTGAGTAGATTACTGGTGGGGGAGCCCGGAATAGGACCCCCATCAATCAGATATTGATGACCTATACTGAGGATATCATAGGTCATTAATATTCTACTCCTGGAAAACCTCTCTAATGTACAGGGTGGGCCATTTATATGGATACACCTTAATAAAATGGGAGTGGTTTATGATATTAACTTTCTGTTTGTGGAACATTAGTATATGCGAGGGGGGAAACTTTTCAAGATGGGTGGTGACCATGGCGACCATTTTGAAGTTGGCCATTTTGAATCCAACTTTTGTTTTTTCAATAGGAAGAGGGTAATGTGACACATCAAACTTATTGGGAATTTCACAAGAAAAGCAATGGTGTGCTTGGTTTTAACGTAACTCTATTCTTTAATGAGTTATTTACAAGTTTCTGAGCACTTATAAAATGTGTTCAATGTGCTGCCCATTGTGTTGGATTGTCAATGCAACCCTCTTATCCCACTCTTCACACACTGATAGCAACACCGCAGGAGAAATGCTAGCACAGGCTTCCAGTATCCGTAGTTTCAGGTGCTGCACAGGTGCAGCATATGCTGTGAAGATATGAGATGTGCAGCACCTGAAACTACGGATACTGGAAACCTGTGCTAGCATTTCTCCTGCGGTGTTGCTATCAGTGTGTGAAGAGTGGGAGAAGAGGGTTGCATTGACAATCCAACACAATGGGTAGCACATTGAACACATTTTATAAGTGGTCAGAAACTTGTATATAATCCATATAAATGGCCCACCCTGTATAGCCTAAGACCCTTATAGTACATTAGCCACATTGGCTTTGTTTTGTACAGTACCATGCTAGGATGCCATACAGGTGCATGAGTCTCCTAATATACTTGTGCATGCCTCCACTCTCATATAGAAGCTTATGGAGTTTTTTTTTCAGTTGGATTCAGTGCAAATGTGGTGGAAATAATAAGCCATATTCCATCCATATATATGACACTCAAAAGATCTTATACTGCAGGACACAAATGCTATAGAAATGTATGGGCTCACTGCATTCAATTCAGCCCCTGTTGTATAGCTCATAATACTTAATTAAAGCCTACAGTACCTCCACTGCAGTAACTGTATATGCTAAAGGTGCATTTACACGACCGTGTGTATTTTGCGGTCTGCAAAAAATACAGATGATGTCCGTGTTGCATCCAGTATATTTTTAATAGGACATGTTCTATCTTTTTTTTTGCAGGGCTACAGAATGGACATATGGATGCCGACAACACACAGTGTACTGTCAGCATTTTTTGCCGACCCGTTGAAATGAATGTGGATTGGGTGCAAACCAATAATATGGTCGTGTGAATGGGGCCTGAATAGAATTATAACACTTATTCCAGTTGTGCATGAAATTTACTTCTCTGGGACATAAAACATGTTCTATTCGGATACTAAAACTGGAAGAGGTGGAGTTTATGCTAATTTATATAAAAAGGAATCTGACAACATTTTTGACCACCCTAAACTACTAACAGCACTAGATAGGGACTTTTGAGACCAGGACATACCCTTTGTGTAGCTTTTATTTATCAGGAGCAGAGAGAATATGAAGTTTAATTCTAAGAGACTCTGATCCTCAAGTGCTCAGGAGGTGGGACTTTATTGCGAGCCTTTTCATAACCCCTCCCTTCTGCTCTGATAGACAGCTGTAACAGCCAACCTGGAGACCATTATATCTGTCACACAGATGGGAGGGGCTGTGACCCAGCTGAATACAGAGAGCACTCCCTTTTAAGCTCTACTTGCTTGACATTTGAGAAACAGAATCTGTCTGAATAAAAGATCATATTCAAACTACTCCTGCTGGTAAAAGCTCAACAAAGGCAAGCTTTGTTGAGCTCCTATCTGGCGCTCTCAGCAGTATAGTATGGTCAAAACTGCTGACAGAATCCCTTAAAAAAAAGCTTTAAATAGTTAATTTGCTAACAAAAAGTGTATTTCTGTGCCCAAAATAGTATCAGTAAAAACTACAGCCTACAAAAAAAAAATTAAAATCAGACCTACACAGCTCCTTAGACAAAAATATATATTTGAAAAAAATAATGGGGGTCAGAATATGGCAATGCAAATAATTTTTATAAAAGTTTTTTTTATACAAGCATTAAAACAAAACAATAACTGTATAATGTAATATAGCTGTAATCATACTGACCTGCTAAATAAAAGTAAAAACTATGTCAGGATTGTGCTTTTTTCCCAGTTCCACTCCCTTAAGAATCACTTTTTTTCAGCTTCCTAATGCTTTGTATGGGATATTAAATGATCTCAATAGAAAGAACAACTTTTCCTGCAAATAATAATTCCTCATATGTCTATGAAAATGGAAAATATAAAAGTTGTGGCCCTTGGCAGGCAGAGAAGAAAAACTGAAAAAAATAAAATAAAAATTCTGTTCTTTGCTTTTTAACAAGCATATTTAACAAAGCTCAAACCATGATCTGATTAGGATATGGTTTTCATTACCATTTTAGCAAAAAGCTGATCTACAGCACTAGAGATAGGAAAGGAAAGGTTTGTTTTCTTATTTCTCCCATTGCCAAAATGCATTTCTTCTCCTAGAAAGACACATTAGGACCTTTATAGTATGAAATGTTGATTTATTTATGCACTCCGGGGGAACCCATTAAAATAAGACCAGGTGCTGACTTTGAAGCAGAATACAGTAGAATATAGACATAGTAGGAGATAATGATTGAACATGTAGTCAGGTTACAAGAACAGTTTCTAATTAGGGATGAGCTAATCGACTTCAGATGAAACATCCAAAGTCGATTCGCATAAAACTTTGTTCGAATACTGTATGGAGAAGGAGCTCTGTACAGTATTAGAATGTATTGGCTCTGATGAGCCGAAGTTATTGCTTTACGAAGTCTCGCGAGACTTCGCGCAATAACTTAATAAACTAATTTGTACTGTAAAAACCCATTTCCTGAACTTGGGTTCGTAATACTGTATGAAGCTCCTGCTGGGGGCCCACTGTCCATAGCTCAATAGTCCGGGAGCCTCCTTGGTCACAGGGTTTGTGACCCCTGTTCTGCAGCTTACCGTCCCCATCTCAGCGTCTTCTTCTAGTCACTCATGCAGACTGGAAGAGTCTTCCCTCCAAGCACCGGTCCCTAACTGCAGCACACTACGGGCTCTGACTGCTCTCCTTATATACAGTTTTTACTAGACTAGAACCTTCTAGTGGGAGGGGTGGAGTGAAGAAACTCAGCACAAACAAATACATTGTTTCAACTCCCATCTGGTATAGACTTACATCAGAGCTTCAATGGTGCTCAATGGCAATGACAGAACAGTTTTTCCAGACAAAAACAAGTTTCCAGACATAACAACATAGGTAAAAACCTGACATTTAAAATGTCAGACTGTCTGCTTTTGGCAGTAAACAAGTCTGGATTTTTCCCTATAAAATAGGGTGGTAAACAAGTCTGGGTTTTTCCCTCCAAAAACAGGGTGGTAAACAAGTCTAGGTTTTTCCCTCCAAAACATGGTCTTCTTTAAACCCTATGGCAGCTGTGGAAAATTATCAGTTTCTCAATCAAAGTCCTAACAGTATTCATTAACCCTTTCCACAGAGCTATGTAAATACAGTGATAATGAATGGGATATATATCACTATATATATATATATATATATATATATATATATATATTTATATATATATATATATATATATATATTTTTTTTTTTTTATATATATGTATATGTTGAGAAAGACCGCATCGAGACGGTTGAAACGTTGCAGAGGGAATAAAGATCCACCTTTTTTCACTTTACCTGGAGTGCTGCCTTATCCTTTTGATGCTTATATATGTATATATATATATATATATATATATTTAATGCAGTAACACAATAATAAAAAAGTATCAGTTAACCCTTTCAAGAGAAATAAATAAGTTTTAACGTTGTATAGGGGATATAGGCAAATGTCCACAAATGTCCAAATGTCAAAGTACTCCTTGCTCCAGGGCACTACAGGGGCAGAATTTTAGACACAGAAGAGAGTGACATTAGAGGGATACAAGGCTGACCACAGGATAAACAGGGGAGGAGTTAACCACAACACATGCCGAAGGGCCTGGGCACTCCCACCATAGACACAGCCCGGGAGCATTTACCATTCTTTTTTTGCATATTCTTCAAACTTCATTTTTGATGCTTTACAGACTTTCCCCAATATGGCCACCATATTCATGCACTGCTGTGTACATACTACAAGATATATGTTAGATTCTGTTTACAATGGCCTCATGGACCTTGTTTTTTTTCAGCAGACATGATGAAAATGATGGATTTAAAACTATAAGTAAAATTAACTATTGATCCAAATGTAATATTACCTCTCTATTAATCCCTTTGAACCATCTTGAATATCACATATAGAGCACTTCTGAGCTCCAATCTTCCAAAAGTACATAGCTAAGTTAAGTTTTTTTTTAAGACTTTTATGCTGATGACCTATCCCCTGATTATCAGCTGTTTAAGAAGGCACTGGCAAGAAGGCGCAATAGAGCTGCGGCATTATCTGTGCTAACCAAAGATAACGCTATACATTGCATTATGTCTGTGCTTGGTACTGCAGCTTAGCCCCATTCACTTCAATGGGTCTGAGCTGCACCTAGGCCACCTGACCAATGAACAGGCCTAGGCTAAGCTGTGAGAAGGCCACGGTGCTACTCTGAGTACCAGTACCTTCTCAAACACCTGATCGGCGGGAGTCCCGGGTGTTGGAACTTTACCAATCAGATACTGATGACAGATCCAGAGGATAGTTCATCAGTATAAAACTCTTGGAAAACCACTTTAACCCATTCACCCATTTGGATGCAACTGTACTTTACTGCATTTGGACGTACGTCACATCCAAATTGCTTACCGGGGCTGTGACACAATAAAGTGTCAGAGCCCCAGAGTCTCCGCTCTCTTGAAGAGCATACACACCGGAGAAGCCGACAAGGGACCAATCAGAGTGATCTCTTGCCGGCAAGGGCTCCAATTAGTTAGTCTTTGCAGACTAACCAATCGGAGCACTTTAGTGGGAAAATACCGGTTTCAGGCTGGAGATCACAGCCTGAAATTGGGTAAGACCCTCAATGTACCCCCAGTGCCCCTGATATTTATATTGCCCCCAGTAATTTAGTGGCTACCATATTGCATCCAGATGCCCCCATTGCCTCATGCAGCCTGATCCTCTCTGCCAAAAATTGAGCTGCTGCCATCAGCAGAGAGTGCAAGCTGTAAATTACAGCTGACACTCTGCTGCTATGGCGAAATCGGTGCTGGCACTGATCTCGACCGTTTAACCCCATAGATGCCGCTGTCAGTAGTTAATAAAGTGTAAAAAAAAGTTAAAAATAAAGCATGAATGAAAATAAAAATTAAATAAAAATTGGCTTTTCTCATTTCCGTTCTGCACATAATTGCAGCGCCGTAACGACCTGAACTATAAAAGTATCATGTTCCTAATCCAGCGAGGTGAATGCCATACAAAATAATGTAGAAAACAATGACAAAATTGCTTTTTTGTCACCTCACCTCCACAAAAAAAATAACAATTGTTAAAAAAGTCATATGTACCAAAAAAAAAATACAGCCCATGAAAAAATTTAAGTTATGGACTTTAGTATATGACTATGCAAAATATAATTTATTTTTAACATAGAAGTAATTTTATGCTGAAAAAGTTGTAAAACATAAAAAAACTATATAAATTCGGTATCAACATTACCGCATTAACGTACATAATAAAATTATCATATAATTTTTACCGAGTAGGAATCCCATAAAAAATTATAAACACTGACACAATTGCCATTTTTACCTAATTAACCTGCACAAAAAAACTTATGTACCTCAAAATGTTACCAATAATACCTACATCCTGTCCACAAAAAACAAGCCCCACACATTGATGTTAGTATATAGTGATGCAAAATAAACGTATCATTTACTTTAAACACCAAAATGATTTTATGCTAAAAAAGTAGTAAAACATAAAAAACTATATAAATTTGGTATCGCCATAACCATATCAACCCACAGAATAAAATTATCATATTATATTTACAGCAAGAGGAACCCCATAAAAAATAAAAATAAAAAACACTGACACAATTGCCATGTTTACCTAATTCACCTCCACAAAATATGTTATAAAAAGGGATTAAAAAGACTTATGTACCTCAAAATGTTACCAATAAAAACTACATCCTGTCCCGCAAAAAACAAGCTCCCACACAGCTATATTGGTGAAAAAATAAAAATGTCATTGATGTTAATATATGGTATCAAGCAAAATAAAGGGTTTGAAGAGGGGATTTGTAAAACAGGAGAGAGAGCTGACAGATAGGATAAAAGAAATAGAAGTAGAACTCATGACTAAGAAAATCCCTGAACTGATAGGCCAATTGGATCAGGCTAAAAGTGCACTGAGGAACTATCTGATGGACAAGGCACAACAAAAAGTGTTTTTTGAGGGGGAACGATACTTTAGGGAATCTGGGAAGTCGGGGAGATTGCTGTCCACACTTATACGGAATCAAAGGGGGGGCAATAGGATTGATAGTGTTGAGAGGAGAGATGGGGGGATGGCATCCAGCCAGGGAGAGATAGAGTTCGAATTTATTGAATATTATGGGGACCTCTACTCCTAGGAGGGAGGGGGGGGGCCTGAAGAATTCAGACTCTTCCTGGAGGGAGTACCAATCCCCAGACTCACGGAGGAGGAGAGGGACTGGTTGAACGGCCCTATTGAAGTGGAGGAATTACGGGAGACATTGAAAACTATTCAGGGGAACTCCAGTCCTGGGTTGGATGGCCTCCCTTTTGAGATATACAGAAGATATGGAGATGTCATTTTTCCAGTGTTAGTGCAGGTCTTAAACGAGTCAATGGACAGTGGCGAACTCCCATCCTCCCTCTCGGAAGCTGTAATAAGTCTGATAGGTAAAAAGGGTAAGGACGAGAAAAAGGTGGATTCGTAACGCCCCATCTCTCTCCTCAACACTGATTTTAAAATATGTGCTAAATTGCTTGCAAACCGCCTAAGAAAAGTTATTGAAAAGTTAATACACCCGGATCAATCAGGGTTTGTACCCAAACGCCAGGCTCAGATGAATATTCGACGGACATTACTTAACATGCAGATGGGAGGGGAGGGTGCTCATTCCATCCTGTCTCTGGACGCTGAGAAAGCGTTTGACAGGGTGGAATGGGCATACCTCTGGAAGGTTATGTATGAGTTTAATTGGGAGAAAAATTTATTAGATGGGTACAGCTCCTATATAATAATTCGAAAGTTAGGGTAAAAATTAATGGAGTAATATCAGACTCAATACCCTTGCAGAGGGGAACCCGCCAGGGGTGCCCACTCTTCCCATTATTGTTCGCCATATTTGTTGAGCCGTTGGCTTGTAAGGTTCGAGCAGCTGAAAAAATAAGGGGGTTTGGGGGAAATGGTGCACTGGATAAGATATGCCTTTACGCTGATGATATTTTGTTTTTTGTGGGCGGGGGGTACCAATGGTACTGCACCTGATGGAAATAGTAAATAAGTTTGGCCATATCTCCGGCTTTAGGGTGAACTGGACAAAGTCGGTACTGCTCCCAATTGGCCAGGAAATTGGGCCGGAGGAAATCAATGTTAAAGTTTTGAAACCCACGGAGTCGTTTGAATACCTGGGTATTAAGGTTAGTTCGAGGATACAGGAGTATCTAGAACTTAATATTGAGCCTCTTCTAAAAAGGGTCAGGGAAAAAACTAGCATTTGGCAAAAATTGTTAATCCGACAAGTGGATCGAATTGCGATAATAAAGATGGTTTTGTTACCACAGATTTTGTATGTTATTTCCTCCTGCCCAGTTTGGATAGGGGACCACTTTTTCAATGCACTAGAAGGAGTTATAAATTACCTTATCTGGGGGAGAAAAAGGGTCAGGTTGAAACAAAAATACCTATGGCTAGCTGAGGAAGATGGCGGCTTGTCCGTTCCATGTTTTAGGGGTTATTACTACGCATCCTAGCTTCAGTGGTTAATGATGGAGGACGACAGACTGCGCCGCTTTTTGGAAGGGGAACTGGGAGGTCTCCAATATAATATCATGAGTACTCTAGAGGGTGGTGTGATGAAAATAAAGGGTAGGCAGTGCCCAATTAGTAATATGATGCACTTAGTTTGGGTTAATGTTAAAAAATTATTAGGAATAAATCACTCACTAAAGTTTTCTCCCATTTGGGGAAATCAAAATTTAAAAGAATTTTGGAAGTTTGATGATTTTGTATTTTGGGATAAAAAGGTCTCTTTTTTCTTTGGGTCTTTGTATTAATTGCGAAGCAAAAGTAAATTGGTTGGGGAAAAACTGTTATGGTACACCTTTGTAACTCATGATGGTGTATATTTGTATAATTGTAATGTCTATTCCCTATTTATGTCTTATTTTAATGAGAAGAAGAAAATGATAAATAAAAAAATAATAAAAAATATAAAAAAAAATATAAAAAATATATGGTATCATTTATTTTAAACACAAATTACATGTTATAAAATCCTGATGCCGCTCCTTCCCTTCTGATTGCTACCATGTCCCCAAACAGCGGTTCATGACCACGTAATACGGTGATTCCATATTCCGGAAACAATGGATAGCAAATTGTTGGGTGCATTTTCTCCTTTTAACCCTTGTGAAAATAAAAAATGTAGGGCTAAATCAAAATTATTTTGGAATTTTTCATTTTTACAGCCATGCCTTTCTAAATTCTGTGAAACACTTGTTGTGGTAAAAAATTCACTTATATTCCACTGTAAAAAATTCCATATTTATTCCTTGAGGGGTGTAGTTTCCAAAATGGGGTCAATTTGGGGGTTTTCTTTCTAGGGGTACCTCATGGTCTCTTCAAATCTGACATGGCACCTGAAAACCATTCCAGCAAAATCTGCCCTCCAATAACAATATGGCGCTCCTTTCCTTCTGAGCACTGCCGTGTTCCCATATAGCAGGTTTCTGTAAACTGCAGAATCAGGACAATAAATATTGACATTTATTTGGCTGTTAACCTTTACTGTATAACAGCAAAAATTTATTTAAATGAAAAATCTGTACACAAAAAAATGACATTTTAAAATTTCCCCTCCATTTTTCTTTAATTCATGTGGAACACATAAAGGGTTAACAAAGTTTGTAAAATCAGTTATGAGTAATTTGAGGGGTGTAGTTTTTAAAATGGGGTAATTTATGTGTGGTTTCAACTAATTAAGGGCTCATGCACATGAATGTATGGGTTCAGTTTCTGTATTGCGGACCGCATATGCGAATCTGCAATAAACATACACCGCTCCGTGTGCATTCCGCATCACGGATGCGTTCCCATTCATTTGAATGGGTCCGCAAAACTGGAGATGCAAAGCGATGCAGAACGGAAGCACAGAATGGAACCCTACGGAAGCACTACGGAGTGCTTCTGTGGGGTTCTGTTCTGTACTTCTGTTCCGCAAAAATATAGAACCCATTCAAGTTGACGGGTCTGGATTCATCACGGCGGCTGTACGGAGGTTGCCCGTGCATTAGGGACCACAAATTGTGGTCCCCAATGCACGGAACGGCCCACCTACGGTCGTGTGAATGAGCCCTAATTCCCACAAAGCGACTCAATAACTGAACGTGTCCTTAAAAAAGTGTGTTTTGGCAATTTTTTAAAAACATTTAAAAATTTGCTTCTAAACTTCTAAGCCTTCTAATTTCCTGAAAAAATAAAAAGACATTTACAAAATGATGCAAACATAAAGTAGACATATATGAAATGTAAAGTAATACCTATTTTATGAAGTATCACTATCTGTCTTAAAAGCGGAGAAATTCTAATTTTGAAAATAGCAAATTTTTCCAGATTTTCTGCAAATTAGTTTTTTTTATGCCTAAAGGTAAAATGTATCAACTCAAATTCACCACTAACATGAAGAATGATGTGTCACGAGAAAACAATCTCAGAATGGCTTAGATAAGTAAACTTGTTCCAAAGTTAGTACCACATAAACTGACACATGTCAGATTTGAATAATGGGGCCAAACTGGCTGTCGCTTGAGCGGGTTAAAGGGGCTTCTTAGTTTGGGCAACCAAATTATTAAATGGAATGAGAGTTTCTGCTACAATAGGAAGCTAAAATAATCTTATCAGGGAAAAAGTCACCTTAGAGGTGATCTTGTTAATATGTGTAACCATATGTATGATCATTAAAAAGAACTTAAAAAGAAAAAAAAAAATGTTTATTCATTCCAGAACGATACAAAGGATCAGAGGACATTCATTACATTACATGTAAGGTGATTCAGCTGCATAGGAAATGACTCTTTTATATCTATCTTAAAAATCACAGAAAACTAATAATAATGAACTAACACGATAGATGCAAGCATTATATATAGACTAAGCCCTGATTCTGATATAATAAATAGGGATGAGTGAACCCGAACTGTATAGTTCGGGTTCGTACCGAATTTTGGGGTGTCCGTGACACGGACCCGAACCCGGACATTTTCGTAAAAAGTCCGGGTTCGGGTTCGGTGTTCGTTGCTTTTTTGGCGCTTTTTGAAAGGCTGCAAAGCAGCCAATCAACAAGCGTCATACTACTTGCCCCAAGAGGCCGTCACAGCCATGCCTACTATTGGCATGGCTGTGATTGGCCAGAGCACCATTTGACCCAGCCTCTATTTAAGCTGGAGTCACATAGCGCCGCCCGTCACTCTGCTCTGATTAGCGTAGGGAGAGGTTGCGGCTGCGACAGTAGGGCGAGATTAGGCAGATTAACTCCTCCAAAGGACTTGATTAACTGATCGATCTGCAGCTGTGGATCATTGAGCTGCTGATACTCAATTGCTCACTGTTTTTAGGCTGCCCAGACCGTTTGTCAGTCACTTTTTTCTGGGGTGATCGGCGGCCATTTTGTGTCTTGTGGTGCGCCAGCACAAGCTGCGACCAAATGCATTTAACCCTTAATGGTGTGGTTGTTTTATGGCTAATTCCTACATCAGTGTGAAGCTGTCACACCAAGTGCATTTAACTAACAATAGTCTGGTTATTTTTTGGCCATATACTACATCAGGGGCAAGCTGCGCCTGTCACCAAATGCATTTAACCCTCAATGGTGTGGTTGTTTTTTGGCTAAATCCTACATCAGGGTGAAGCTGTCACACCAAGTGCATTTAACCAGCAATAGTCTGTTTATTTTTTGGCCATATACTACACCAAGTGCATTTAACCCTCAGTAGTGTGGTTGGTCAAGCTGTCACACCAAGTGCATTTAACCAGCAATAGTGTGGTTATTTTTTGGCCATATCCCAGTCTAATTCTGTCAGTTTACCTATACCTGTCACCCAGCGCCTAAGTACTAGTGTTGAGCGGCATGTCCCATATTCGAATTCGCGAAATTTCGCGAATATTCGAAAGAATATTCGTAAAATATTTGCGAATATTCAAATTCGTTATTATTTCGCATATGCGATAATTCGAATTTTCGCATCGCATAATACATATTATGAGATGCAAAATTCGCATGTGCGCTAATGAAATCGCCTTACGAAGATTCGCAACTCAATTCAATCACTAATGTAAGAATGCAAAGCCCTTTGCCTCTGTTCTGGGACAAGTGCCGATATTCGCCTGTGCTCTAATAAAATCGCCTAACAAAGATTCGCAATTCAATCACTTTCTAGGCAATGTGAGTAAGATCTGAGCTTTTGGACTTTTGGGAATCAATCGAGATACAGTGGGGGGTGATGACAGTAGTTGACAGAGTACAGATCAATGTAATCTGTAAGGTGGAAACTAAAATAAAAAATATGAATATTCGTAAATCGAATTTTACGAAGTTCGAAGTATTCGCGAATATGGTGCTATACTATATGAATGCACAGGCCTTTGCCTCTCTGTTCTGGGGACAAGTGTAGATATTCGCATATGCGCTAATATAATCGCCTTACGAAGATTCACACCTCAATCACTTTCTAGGCAATGTGAGTAAGATCTGAGCTTTTGGACTTTTGGGAATCAATCGAGATACAGTGGGGGGTGATGACAGTAGTTGACAGAGTACAGATCAATGTAATCTGTAAGGTGGAAACTAAAATAAAATAAAAAATACGAATATTCGTAAATCGAATTTTACGAAGTTCGAAGTATTCGCGAATATGGTGCTATACTATATGAATGCACATGCACAGGCCTTTGCCTCTCTGTTCTGGGGACAAGTGTAGATATTCGCATGTGCGCTAATAAAATCGCCTTACGAAGATTCGCAACTCAATTCAATCACTAATGTATGAATCATACATTAGTGATTGAATTGAGTTGCGAATCTTCGTAAGGCGATTTTATTAGCGCACATGCGAATATCTACACGTCCCCAGAACAGAGAGGCAAAGGCCTGTGCATTCATATAGTATAGCACCATATTCGCGAATATTTCGAACTTCGTAAAATTCGATTTACGAATATTCGTATTTTTTATTTTAGTTTCCACCTTACAGATTACATTGATTTGTACTCTGTCAACTACTGTCATCACCCCCCACTGTTTCTCGATTGATTCCCAAAAGTCCAAAAGCTCAGATCTTACTCACATTGCCTAGAAAGTGATTGAGGCGCGAATCTTTGTAAGGCGATTTTATTAGCGCACAGGCGAATATCTACATTTGTCCCCAGAACAGAGAGGCAAAGGCCTGTGCATTCATATAGTATAGCACCATATTCGCGAATACTTCGAACTTCGTAAAATTCGATTTACGAATATTCGTATTTTTTATTTTAGTTTCCACCTTACAGATTACATTGATCTGTACTCTGTCAACTACTGTCATCACCCCCCACTGTATCTCGATTGAGTCACAAAAGTCCAAAAGCTCAGATCTTACTCACATTGCCTAGAAAGTGATTGAGGCGCGAATCTTTGTAAGGCGATTTTATTAGCGCACAGGCGAATATCTACACTTGTCCCCAGAACAGAGAGGCAAAGGCCTGTGCATTCATATAGTATAGCACCATATTCGCGAATACTTCGAACTTCGTAAAATTCGATTTACGAATATTCGTATTTTTTATTTTAGTTTCCACCTTACAGATTACATTGATCTGTACTCTGTCAACTACTGTCATCACCCCCCACTGTATCTCGATTGATTCACAAAAGTCCAAAAGCTCAGATCTTACTCACATTGCCTAGAAAGTGATTGAGGCGCGAATCTTTGTAAGGCGATTTTATTAGAGCACAGGCGAATATCGGCACTTGTCCCAGAACAGAGGCAAAGGGCTTTGCATTCATACAGTATGAATGCAAAGCCCTTTGCCTCTGTTCTGGGACAAGTGCCGATATTCGCCTGTGCGCTAATAAAATCGCCTTACAAAGATTTGACAGAGTACAGATCAATGTAATCTGTAAGGTGGAAACTAAAATAAAAAATACGAATATTCGTAAATCGAATTTTACGAAGTTCGAAATATTCGCGAATATGGTGCTATACTATATGAATGCACATGCACAGGCCTTTGCCTCTGTTCTGGGGACAAGTGTAGATATTCGCATGTGCGCTAATAAAATCATCTTACGAAGATTCGCAACTCAATTCACTAATGTATGAATGCAAAGCCCTTTGCCTCTGTTCTGGGACAAGTGCTGATATTCGCATGTGCGCTAATAAAATCGCCTTACGAAGATTTGCGCCTCAATCACTTTCTAGGCAATGTGAGTAAGATCTGAGCTTTTGGACCTTTGGGAAACAATCAATTATATGTGTACTGTAATTTTGTGAAAAAAAAAAAAAAAAAAAAAAAAAAAAAAATGAATATTCGTTTTTACGAATATATAGCACTATATTCGAAATATTCGCGAAATCGCGAAGTTGCGATATTCGTGAAAAAAATTCGCTTTTCGAATATTCGCGCTCAACACTACTAAGTACAAGGCCTCAAATTTATATCCAGCTATATCTGTTGTTACTGGTGCAGCTGGTCAAGTTATTTAGTGTCCGTCAAAACACATTGTTTGTTCTGGGTTGAAATACAATTCCCAATTTAGCAATTTCCTAATTTAGTGGTTTCTGCTGTATCAGAGCTATTTAAAATATATCCATAAAAGGGTATATCAGATTCAAGGTGCACATGGGGTCATTCTGAATAACTTCACACATACGCTACTGTGCATTTCCAAGTCTAATTCTGTCCGTAAAACGTATACCTGTCACCCAGCGCCTAAGTACAAGGCCTCAAATTTATATCCCGCTAAATCTGTCGTTACTGCTGTACTGTTGTGGCTGGGCAAGTTATTTAGTGTCCGTCAAAACACATTGTTTGTTCTGGGTTGAAATACAATTCCCAATTTAGCAATTTCCTAATTTAGTGGTTTCTGCTGTATCAGAGCTATTTAAAATCTATCCCTAAAAGGGTATATCAGATTCAAGGTGCACATAGGGTCATTCTGAATAACTTCACATACACGCTACTGTGCATTTCCAAGTCTAATTCTGTCAGTAAACCTATACCTGTCACCCAGCGCCTAAGTACAAGGCCTCAAATTTATATCCAGCTATATCTGTCGTTACTGGTGCAGCTGGTCAAGTTATTTAGTGTCCGTCAAAACACATTGTTTGTTCTGGGTTGAAATACAATTCCCAATTTAGCAACTTCCTAATTTAGTGGTTTCTGCTGTATCAGAGCTATTTAAAATCTATCCCTAAAAGGGTATATCAGATTCAAGGTGCACATAGGGTCATTCTGAATAACTTCACACACACTACTGTGCATTTCCAAGTCTAATTCTGTCCGTAAAACGTATACCTGTCACCCAGCGCCTAAGTACTAGGCCTCAAATTTATATCCTGCTAAATCTGTCGTTACTGGTGCAGCTGGTCAAGTTATTTAGTGTCCGTCAAAACACATTGTTTGTTCTGGGTTGAAATACAATTCCCAATTTAGCAATTTCCTAATTTAGTGGTTTCTGCTGTATCAGAGCTATTTAAAATCTATCCCTAAAAGGGTATATCAGATTCAAGGTGCACATAGGGTCATTCTGAATAACTTCACATACACGCTACTGTGCATTTCCAAGTCTAATTCTGTCAGTAAACCTATACCTGTCACCCAGCGCCTAAATTATAGTCAGCTAAATCTGTGGTTACTGCTGTGCCTGTATTAGTGTAATACGGTACCTAAATAGATAGCCAGATAGTGTTAGTTGTCTTTAAAAAAAGGCCTGAATTTGAATTCAATACATTGGGTCAAATAATATTTTTGTTGTTGTGGTGAACGATAACAATGAGGAAAACAGCTAGTAAAGGACGCGGACGCGGACATGGTCGTGGTGGTGTTAGTGGACCCTCTGGTGCTGGGAGAGGACGTGGCCTTTCTGCCACAGCCACACGTCCTAGTGTACCAACTACCTCAGGTCCCAGTAGCCGCCATAATTTACAGCGATATTTGGTGGGGCCCAATGTCGTTCTAAGGATGGTAAGGCCTGAGCAGGTACAGGCATTAGTCAATTGGGCGGCCGACAGTGGATCCAGCACGTTCACATTATCTCCCAACCAGTCTTCTGCAGAAAGCGCACAGATGGCGCCTGAAAACCAAGCCCATCAGTCTGTCACATCACCCCCATGCATACCAGGGGAACTGTCTGAGCCTCAAGTTATGCAGCAGTCTCTTATGCTGTTTGAAGACTCCGCTGGCAGGGTTTCCCAAGGGCATCCACCCAGCCCTTCCCCAGCGGTGGAAGACATAGAATGCACTGACGCACAACCACTTATGTTTCCTGATGATGAGGACATGGGAATACCACCAGCATGTCTCTGATGATGACGAAACACAGGTGCCAACTGCTGCGTCTTTCTGCAGTGTGCAGACTGAACAGGAGGTCAGGGATCAAGACTGGGTGGAAGACGATGCAGGGGACGATGAGGTCCTAGACCCCACATGGAATGAAGGTCGTGCCACTGACTTTCACAGTTCGGAGGAAGAGGCAGTGGTGAGACCGAGCCAACAGCGTAGCAAAAGAGGGAACAGTGGGCAAAAGCAGAACACCCGCCGCCAAGAGACTCCGCCTGCTACTGACCGTCGCCATCTGGGACCGAGCACCCCAAAGGCAGCTTCAAGGAGTTCCCTGGCATGGCACTTCTTCAAACAATGTGCTGACGACAAGACCCGAGTGGTTTGCACGCTATGCCATCAGAGCCTGAAGCGAGGCATTAAAGTTCTGAACCTTAGCACAACCTGCATGACCAGGCACCTGCATGCAAAGCATGAACTGCAGTGGAGTAAACACCTTAAAACCAAGGAAGTCACTCAGGCTCCCCCTGCTACCTCTTTTGCTGCTGCCGCCTCGGCCTCTTCTGCTGCTGCCGCCTCGGCCTCTTCCTCCGCCTCTGGAGGAACGTTGGTGTGAACCGAGAGCAAGGCAGGTGGTTTGACTCCGCAACCAGAAAAGAGTGCGTACGCAGAGGTCAAGATTAAGAAAATTGCATTTACTATAAATTAATAAAAGCAGGTTAACAGTGAAGTTACAGAGATTTAGACAAGCAAAATATTCAAAACAGTATAAACAATACAAGTCAGATACTGCAACAATTTTCACCTTTGCTGTGTCCGTATTCGCAGTGCAGACACTAAGAAATAACAGTCCCAGGAACTATCCCTAACTGACCCTAACTTTCAAGCGCAGGATCCGCAACAAAGAAGTCCTCCTCAACAGGCCGGAAAACCAGATGAATATAATCCAGAATTTTACAGTTACTGTCCGGTACCTCGACAGCACTGTGAGTCTCTTTACTGTTTGGGGCAATCCACTCAGCCCAATGTCAGCTCCACAGGTTAGTTGCTGCACAGTCCTTTTTTAACTTGGCTTCACTAAATGCACGGTCTCTTTATACTCCATCCGTCTCTAGACTGAAGTTCACACAGCTTGGCTGCACAGGAACGTCCTTTAGTATCTCGACACACGTCTTACACAGCACAGAACTTGTTTTCTTTCTTGCCAAGATGGCAGCCGTTATTGTTCCAGTCTCTCTTCCTCTTTCTTCCTGCTCACACTGAGGCAGGCTGACATCATAAGGGGCGTGTCACTTCAACACTTAACTGCTGCCTTAAAGAGCCAGTATCACATTAATACATTTTCTCTATGGTAAATTTCAATGCAAATTGGTCCTATGCTGCCATCTACTGACCAAACGAATACTGCAGGCATTTACATTTATCTGTATTACTGAAATAGCATTATACATTACATTTTAACACAGTTTACCAGGATAATGAAACTTAGAGACATTACATGACTGTTTCTTACATTGGCACCTGCCGCCCAGCAAACAGGGGATGTACCACCAACACCACCACCACCTCCGTCACCAAGCATCTCAACCATGTCACACGGCAGCGTTCAGCTCTCCATCTCACAAACATTTGAGAGAAAGCGTAAATTCCCACCTAGCCACCCTCGAACCCTGGCCCTGAATGCCAGCATTTCTAAACTACTGGCCTATGAAATGCTGTCATTTAGGCTGGTGGACACAGACAGCTTCAAACAGCTCATATCGCTTGCTGTCCCACAGTATGTTGTTCCCAGCCGGCACTACTTCTCCAAGAGAGCCGTGCCTTCCCTGCACAACCAAGTATCCGATAAAATCAAGTGTGCACTGCACAACGCCATCTGTGGCAAGGTCCACCTAACCACAGATACGTGGACCAGTAAGCACGGCCAGGGACGCTATATCTCCCTAACTGCACACTGGGTAAATGTAGTGGCAGCTGGGCCCCAGGCGGAGAGCTGTTTGGCGCACGTCCTTCCGCCACCAAGGATCACAGGGCAACATTCTTTGCCTCCTGTTGCCACCTCCTCCTACTCGGTTTCCTCCTCCTCTTCTTCCACCTGCTCATCCAGTCAGCCACACACCTTCACCACCAACTTCAGCACAGCCCGGGATAAACGTCAGCAGGCCATTCTGAAACTCATATGTTTGGGGGACAGGCCCCACACCGCACAGGAGTTGTGGCGAGGTATAGAACAACAGACCGACGAGTGGTTGCTGCCGGTGAGCCTCAAGCCCGGCCTGGTGGTGTGCGATAATGGGCGAAATCTCGTTGCAGCTCTGGGACTAGCTGGTTTGACGCACATCCCTTGCTTGGCGCATGTGCTGAATTTGGTGGTGCAGAAGTTCATTCACAACTACCCCGACATGTCAGAGCTGCTGCATAAAGTGCGGGCCGTCTGTTCGCGCTTCCGGCGTTCACATCCTGCTGCTGCTCGCCTGTCTGCGCTACAGCGTAACTTCGGCCTTCCCGCTCACCGCCTCATATGCGACGTGCCCACCAGGTGGAACTCCACCTTGCACATGCTGGACAGACTGTGCGAGCAGCAGCAGGCCATAGTGGAGTTTCAGCTGCAGCACGCACGGGTCAGTCGCACTACAGAACAGCACCACTTCACCACCAATGACTGGGCCTCCATGCGAGACCTGTGTGCCCTGTTGCGCTGTTTCGAGTACTCCACCAACATGGCCAGTGGCGATGACGCCGTTATCAGCGTTACAATACCACTTCTATGTCTCCTTGAGAAAACACTTAGGGCGATGATGGAAGAGGAGGTGGCCCAGGAGGAGGAGGAGGAGGAAGAGGGGTAATTTTTAGCACTTTCAGGCCAGTCTCTTCGAAGTGACTCAGAGGGAGGTTTTTGGCAACAGCAGAGGCCAGGTACAAATGTGGCCAGCCAGGGCCCACTACTGGAGGACGAGGATGAGGAGGAGGTGGAGGAGGATGAGGATGAAGCATGGTCACAGCGGGGTGGCACTCAACGCAGCTCGGGCCCATCACTGGTGCGTGGCTGGGGGGAAAGGCAGGACGAATGACGATACGCCTCCACAGAGGACAGCTTGCCCTTACCCCTGGGCAGCCTGGCACACATGAGCGACTACATGCTGCAGTGCCTGCGCAACGACAGCAGAGTTGCCCACATTTTAATGTGTGCGGACTACTGGGTTGCCACCCTGCTGGATCCACGGTACAAAGACAATGTGCCCACCTTATTTCCTGCACTGGAGCGTGATAGGAAGATGCGCGAGTACAAGCGCACGTTGGTAGACGCGCTACTGAGAGCATTCCCAAATGTCACAGGGGAACAAGTGGAAGCCCAAGGCCAAGGCAGAGGAGGAGCAAGAGGTCGCCAAGGCAGCTGTGTCACGGCCAGCTCCTCTGAGGGCAGGGTTAGCATGGCAGAGATGTGGAAAAGTTTTGTCAACACGCCACAGCTAACTGCACCACCACCTGATACGCAACGTGTTAGCAGGAGGCAACATTTCACTAACATGGTGGAACAGTACGTGTGCACACCCCTCCACGTACTGACTGATGGTTCGACCCCATTCAACTTCTGGGTCTCTAAATTGTCCACGTGGCCAGAGCTAGCCTTTTATGCCTTGGAGGTGCTGGCCTGCCCGGCGGCCAGCGTTTTGTCTGAACGTGTATTCAGCACGGCAGGGGGCGTCATTACAGACAAACGCAGCCGCCTGTCTATAGCCAATGTGGACAAGCTGACGTTCATAAAAATGAACCAGGCATGGATCCCACAGGACCTGTCCATCCCTTGTGCAGAGTAGACATTAACTACCTCCCCTTAACCATATATTATTGTACTCCAGGGCACTTCCTCATTCAATCCTATTTTTATTTTCATTTTACCATTATATTGCGACGCTACCCAAAGTTGAATGAACCTCTCCTCTGCCTGGGTGCTGGGCCTAAATATATGCCAACGGACTGTTGCAGTGGTGGCTGACGTGAAGCCTGATTCTCTGCTATGACATGCAGACTGATTCTCTGCTGACATGAAGCCAGATCCTCTGTTACGGGACCTCTCTCCTCTGCCTGGGTGCTGGGCCTAAATATATGCCAATGGACTGTTGCAGTGGTGGCTGACATGAAGCCTGATTCTCTGCTATGACATGCAGACTGATTCTCTGCTGACATGAAGACAGATTCTCTGTTACGGGACCTCTCTCCTCTGCCTGGGTGCTGGGCCTAAATATATGCCAATGGACTGTTCCAATGTTGGGTGACGTGAAGCCTGATTCTCTGCTATGACATGCAGACTGATTCTCTGCTGACATGAAGACAGATTCTCTGTTACGAGACCTCTCTCCTCTGCCTGGGTGCTGGGCCTAAATATATGCCAATGGACTGTTGCAGTGGTGGCTGACGTGAAGCCTGATTCTCTGCTATGACATGCAGACTGATTCTCTGCTGACATGAAGCCAGATCCTCTGTTACGGGACTTCTCTCCTCTGCCTGGGTGCTGGGCCTAAATATATGACAATGGACTGTTGCAGTGGTGGCTGACATGAAGCCTGATTCTCTGCTATGACATGGAGACTGATTCTCTGCTGACATGAAGCCAGATCCTCTGTTACGGGACCTCTCTCCTCTGCCTGGGTGCTGGGCCTAAATATATGCCAATGGACTGTTGCAGTGGTGGCTGACGTGAAGCCTGATTCTCTGCTATGACATGCAGACTGATTCTCTGCTGACATGAAGACAGATTCTCTGTTACGGGACCTCTCTCCTCTGCCTGGGTGCCGGGGCCTAAATATCTGAGAATGGACTGTTCCAGTGGTGGGTGACGTGAAGCCAGATTCTCTGCTATGGGACCTCTCTCCAATTGATATTGGTTAATTTTTATTTATTTTATTTTTATTTTAATTCATTTCCCTATCCACATTTGTTTGCATGGGATTTACCTACACGTTGATGCCTTTTGCAGCCCTCTAGCCCTTTCCTGGGCTGTTTTACAGCCTTTTTAGTGCCGAAAAGTTCGGGTCCCCATTGACTTCAATGGGGTTCGGGACGAAGTTCTCGAACCCGAACATCCAGGTGTCTGCTCAACTCTAATAATAAAATCTGAGACTGTCAGCCAATATATTTTGATCAACACACATCTGTGCCCACCTACCCCCGCCAAGGTGGTCTCAGTCAGGCAGGTCATACACAAAACCTCCCTATGCCGTTGGGTGTCTATGTTCAGGAGAGCAGATCTTGCACATATAGTGTGCTGCTCCTAGTCAAACATCTTGCACGATATGATGAATAAATATGCAGATGTCCATGGCTACCATTAATGAAAATAATCACAGAAAACAATAATGCACTAACACAATAGATGCAATAATTATATATAGACTAAGCACTTATTCTGATATAATAAAATCTGAGACTCTTAGCAAATATATTTTGATCAAAACACATGTTTGCCCACCTACCACCGCCAAGGTGGTCTCAGTCAGGCAGGTCCTATACATCTATGTTCAGGAAAGCAAACCCTGCACATTTCTATCAAGCTAATAAAATTTAAAAAAGACAGCAACACAGTCGGTAAGTAATGGGCGGGTGCACGGGTGCAATCCCTCTGGGAGCATAGGCTATTCTGCTGTGTTATATCCAAAAATGCAAAAATGAGGCAGCTATCCAAGTCAGGTGAATGGGTGCTGTGCTGAAACATTGCCTTGGGAAATAAACGGGTCCAACACCCATTCATCTGACTTGGAGTATTGCCTCATTTTTCTATCTATCTATCTATCTATCTATCTATCTACAAACCGGATTCCAAAAAAGTTGGGACACTATACAAATCGTGAATAAAAACTGAATGCAATGATGTGGAGATAGCAAATGTCAATATGTTATTTGTAATAGAACTTAGATGACAGATCAAACGTTTAATCCGAGTAAATGTATCATTTTAAAGGAAAAATAAATTGATTCAAAATTTCACTGTGTCAACAAATCCCACAAAAGTTGGGACAAGTAGCAATAAGAGGCTGGAAAAAGTAAATTTGAGCATAACGAAGAGCTGGAAGACCAATTAACACTAATTAGGTCAATTGACAACATGATTGGGTATAAAAAGAGCTTCTCAGAGTGGCAGTGTCTCTCAGAAGCCAAGATGGGTAGAGGATCACCAATTCCCACAATGTTGCGCAGAAAGATAGTGGAGCAATATCAGAAAGGTGTTACCCAGCGAAAAATTGCAAAGACTTTGCATCTATCATCATCAACTGTGCATAACATCATCCGAAGATTCAGAGAATCTGGAACAATCTCTGTGCATAAGGGTCAAGGCCGTAAAACCATACTGGATGCCCGTGATCTCCGGGCCCTTAAACGACACTGCACCACAAACAGGAATGCTACTGTAAAGGAAATCACAGAATGGGCTCAGGAATACTTCCAGAAACCATTGTCAGTGAACACAGTCCACCGTGCCATCCGCCGTTGCCAGCTGAAACTCTACAGTGCAAAGAAGAAGCCATTTCTAAGCAAGATGCACAAGCTCAGGTGTTTTCACTGGGCTAGGGATCATTTAAAATGGAGTGTGGCAAAATGGAAGACTGTTCTGTGGTCAGACGAGTCACGATTCGAAGTTCTTTTTGGAAATCTGGGACGCCATGTCATCCGGACCAAAGAGGACAAGGACAACCCAAGTTGTTATCAACGCTCAGTTCAGATGCCTGCATCTCTGATGGTATGGGGCTGCATGAGTGCGTGTGGCATGGGCAGCTTGCATGTCTGGAAAGGCACCATCAATGCAGAAAAATATATTCAGGTTCTAGAACAACATATGCTCCCATCCAGACGTCATCTCTTTCAGGGAAGACCCTGCATTTTTCAACAAGATAATGCCAGACCACATTCTGCATCAATCACAACATCATGGCTGCGTAGGAGAAGGATCCGGGTACTGAAATGGCCAGTCTGCAGTCCAGATCTTTCACCTATAGAGAACATTTGGTGTATCATAAAGAGGAAGGTGCAACAAAGAAGGCCCAAGACGATTGAACAGTTAGAGGCCTGTATTAGACAAGAATGGGAGAGCATTCCTATTTCTAAACTTGAGAAACTGGTCTCCTCGGTCCCCAGACGTCTGTTGAGTGTTGTAAGAAGAAGGGGAGATGCCACACAGTGGTGAAAATGGCCTTGTCCCAACTTTTTGGGGATTTGTTGACACCATGAAATTCTGATTCAACATATTTTTCCATTAAAATGGTACATTTTCTCAGTTTAAACTTTTGTTCCGTGATTTATGTTCTATTCTGAATAAAATATTAGAAGTTGGCACCTCCACATCATTGCATTCAGTTTTTATTCACAATTTGTATAGTGTCCCAACTTTTTGGGAATCCGGTTTGTATTAAACAAAAAATGAGGCAGCACTCCAGATATGGTGAAAGGTTGATGACCCGTTTATTCCCAAGGCAACATATCAGGCCCTACAATGAGGACTTTGTCAAGCTTGTGTGCCCTTTCACTATATCTGGAGTGCTGCCTGATTTTTTGTTTTTTGGATTTATCACTTCAAGAAATACCTACCTTCCCTGAGGGGATTGCACCCATATTTGCATTTTCTGACTGCATTGCAGTCTTTTTTTCAATTGTATCAATTTATCTATCTATCTATCTATCTAATCCAGGGATCAGCAATGTTTGACACTCCAGATGTTGTGAAACTACGACTGCCACGCTTGCTTAGCTGTTTTCAAAACTCCCATAGAAGTAAATGGAGCATGCTGGGAGTTGTGGTTTCACAACATCTGGAGTGCCGAATGTTGTTGACTCCTGGTCTTTTCTTTCATCTCTCCTTCTATGTAAGAACATTGAACAGTGGTTTTTATGAGTGAGTTTTATCCAAAACCATGAATGGTCCAAAAACACAGAACCTGTGCAAATATTTCCATTATCATTTATCTTGATGGTGGTCCATTCCAGGTTTTGGATAACAATCAGCAATGCAAGACATTCACATGTGAATAAAGTCTTAATGTTCAACATTAACAATACAAATATTATATTAGCATCATTAGAGCTGAATGAACTACTTGCTGCTGCACATCCACCGGTGATAGCTTCTTTCTAGGCCATAACAAGTCATTGATTTTAGACATACTGTACGTAGAGCTGTAAGAGGTTTTTTTAAGCCTTGTGGTGTGATAAGCGTAGCTAAGCCGGTCATCTTCTCCAAATGTAACGAGAATTTAAAGAAAAGGTCACATCACAAAGCCAGATGTATTGAACATTATTGACACTGCTAGAGGGTTGTATGTATAATGATGTACAAACGACCTGACATCTCACCCACAACTGTAAAAGGCGATGGTAAGCATAGCAATGTATGTAGCCAGTAAACAATGGAGGGCCAGTCGCTTCATGCAAGGACACTAGTTAACAAGAGAGGTCTGTGTAAAGCACCAAATAAAATATTCAATAAATGCCCTAATGAGAACAATTTCTGTCTATGGCCACATGATTCACTATGCAATTATGAAAATGATTGTGAATGTTTTTTATTTTTGTTTCACAGTGTTATTGTTTCTTGACCTTTATGAAAATGTTTTGGAAATATTATTTTTCTTTGTGAATCAATTATTGTAAAGAAAAGAATGACCAGGTTTTGTATTACACATCAATAAATATCTGGGGATCCATTGTAACAATGCCTGTCCTTATCTGCAAAACAGACAAGAATAGGACATGTTCTATTTTTTTGCAGAACGGACATGCAGACATGCGGAAATGGAATGCACACAGAATCATTTCAGTTATTTTTTTTGCAGACCCATTAAAATGAATGGTTTTGTATACGCACCTGTAATAAAACAAAACGGAAAAAAAAATGTTTGTGTGCATGAGGCCTTAAACGGAATCGTTCACCCTCGACTTCCCTGATATAATGGAACCATTAATTTCAATGGTTACTCTGTGTGCATTTTGTTTTTGCATGTCCGTTCCGCCCAAAAAATAGACCATATCCTATTATTGTCCTCATTAAGAACAAGGGAACAAGGATAGGACTGTTCTTTTAGGAGCCAGCTGTTTTGTTCCGCAAAATACGAAAGCGCATGGATGTCATCCATATATTTTGCAGATCCATGTTTTGCTTACAACAAAATACAAGTAGTCATGTGCAAGAGCCCTTAAGCAGTTTTTTTTTTTCATGATAATTTCTCCTAATATGCAAATTTGGCATTTGTTGCCATGGGGGCATCACCCTTGCTCATGTTGCACCCAAGCTCCCGTCCTTTACTCCCGCTGCTTTACCATTACCTGGCCCTGATAATAAAAGCAGACGGAGGGGCTGGCTACAGAAATGACTGGAGCTTAAGTGCAACAAAATCAATGGTGAGGCCCTCACTGAACCACAGTTATGTGTCTATGCAAACGGTTTGGTAGGCAAGTTGCTGGTGACAGATTCTCTTTACAGATGACCTGTACACTGTCTGTACCTGTCTGTTGTAGTAAATTCCTGCATTCCCTCTGATGTCACATTGCTAAAAAAATTAATAGAACTCTGCCTTGTGTTATAAAGGGGATTTGAACATACGAACATCAAATCGCCTTTACCATAGACTGTAACAGTGTATTATTGCAGTCTATGGGAAACATGATGTATTCTTATTGAGCTCTGCCTTCATTAGGCTCCCAGCTGAGAGCAACTCAAACCAGGTAAATGACTCCTCAGATGCCAAGGCCGCAATAGACCTTTGCCTCTAAGGTGTTAATGGTCCATTATCAGAGTTGCCTACCAGGAGGTATCTACTGTGTAACCCAACAGTCACCCATAGGCTATGGTGCCCAAACAGTTCCTGTGTGGGTGCCATCTTTACAAACAACATCTGCCGTACTGTATGAACAGATGTGATAAAGGGGTTAACTGCTGAAAAAAATGAATGAGACGAGTCTCCTGTTCCATATTATATGTTTTTAAGTATATTTGCATTTGGTGAAATAACCTCTAGCTGCTGAAATATATGGGGAATTTGAAGCTGAACACTGACTTTTTGACACTGACAATATTTTCTGGATACAGTGCAATGTTAGCAAAGCCGAATCGGTTGTAATAAGGTGTATCCTTTACCTGTGATAGGGCAATCTTTTACTACAGGAATCTTTGTGTTGTTACTTAAAGTTAATAAGAGTAATATATTGTAACAATGAGATTTCTTCTGTGACAGCTCACAAATTGTGAGGTTGTTAGAAGGAGTAGTAGTGTAATTGTTCTAACAGATAGATTTTCCTGCTACTTGCAGGAATTCGTATTATGATGATCGAAGAAACAATAACATAATTCAGGGAAGATCACTTTACAAGATGAGGTGCTTTGAAGTGGCTTCTGTACATTGTATCTGTAGCCTCTGAGCACAATAAGGCAGATCTGTGTGAATGGAGTCTGTCTAGTCCATGGGAATTCATATTACGGACCTACGGGCACTCCTTGTGCAATTATACGGTAAATCCAGGAGGCACCATATTCTTCCATAGAAGCAAAGTCTGCATGAATTGATGAGAAAAAAAAAAAAACTCTGTATGAAGCTTTATCAAATCAGAGGTACAATATGTGCCCATATTAATAAATGGTTGTCGTGTGTCAGGAATTGCTAAGCTAAATTCACCAAATTTTTCACTCAACTTCAACAAAAGCTTTTTGTGCCTCGCTAGACAATTTCGGAAACTGTGAAAAAATGGGACATGGCCTGAGATGCAAAATTGTGCCAAGTGTTGTGCGAAATACTGTAGAAGAGTGTCTGACATGTCAACAATGAACCATATCTCTCCCATATAAGGCCGAATGCACACGGCCGTGTTCTACCGAGCACCCGAACACAAGGGAAGTCAATGGGAGAACTCGAGCATAAAACCCGGCACCCCCTGCTCTGAAGAGGGGAGGGTGTCTGGTTCATAGTAAAAGGTCAGAAATTGATGTAGTCACCACCAAAATGCTTCTGTAACAGCAGGGGGAGGATGTCTGGATGCATCTTGGACTCGCAGGTCGCTGCTGGGAACGATGTTGTCCGAATAGTACGCCACTTTTACAGACCTACAATAATACGCAAAAAAACAAAAATAAAAATCTATTTTAGAGAAAAATGTATATGAATTCTTTCCTGTATATTTACTTGTATGTAAAGTGCAAGTGCTGCCAAAAATTGCAACGATGAGGGGCTACGATACAACCTGTATATCACATAAAGGAGGGCCTCATTCACATTGGGGTAAAATTGTTCAGGTAGTGGGACTCCTACACTCATAAAGCCTATGCACTAAGGGAAAGGACTGCCAAACTTTACAAGGAATCAGCACTCCAATACGCCCTTTATCACACATAAAGGAGGGCATCATAAACAACCTTGAAAAATTATGATTGATGGCCTGCTGGTGACGCTCAAAAGCATTAGGAGCAAGGACCTGCTGGTGACCCTCTAAAACATTAGGGGCAAGGGCCTGCTGCTGATCCTACCATCTAAAACATTAGGGGTGAGAGTATGCTGCTGAGCTGACCATCTAAAACATTAGGGGTGAGGGCCTGCTGCCCAGCTGACCATCTAAAAAAAATTGTGGGCGAGGGCCTGCTGCCAAGCTGACCATCTAAAAAAATTTATGGGCAAGAGCCTGCTGCCGAGCTCACCATCTAAAAACTGTTGTGGGCGAGGGCCTGCTGCCGAGCTTGCAATCTAAAATATTATGGAAGAGGGCCTGCTGCTGAGCTGACCATCTAAAAAATGTTGTGGACGAGGGCCTTCTGCCAAGCTGACCATCTAAAAAAAATTGTGGGGTAGGGCCTGCTGCCGAGCTGAACATCTAAAGATTTTGTGGGCGAGGGCCTGCTGCCGAGTTGACCAACTAAAAATTTAGGGGTGAGGGTCTGCTGCTGAGCTGACCCTCTAAAACATTATGGTTGAGGGCCTGCTGGTGACCCTCAAAAACATTATGGGTGAGGGCCTGCTGGTGACCCTCAAAAAACATTATGGGTGAGGGCCTGCTGGTGACCCTCTAAAACATTATGGGTGAGGGTCCGCTGTTGAGCTGACCCTTTAAAACTATAGGAACAAGGGCAGCCTAATAAGCATGTTGATATAATGGAGGAGGAGGACAAGGAATGGGAGATTGAACCATATACCCTTTTTAGTGGTGGAAGGGGTTCAGGGAAATACAGTCTATTCAATACACCATAAAAGCCACATTTAGAGTGTAGAGAAGTCAGTGGCAATCCAGGCCTTGTTCATTTTTATAAGTGTCAGTATTTTCAGTTGACAGGCGGATGCCCTTATCAGTTATTATGCCCCCAGCAGCACTAAATACCTGCTCTGACAAAACGCTGGCTGAGGGGCAGGCCAGCACCTCCAAGGCGTAGAGAGCCAGTTCCTGCCATGTGTCTAGCTTTGACACCCAATAGTTGTAAGGCACAGAGGGATCACCGAGGACACTGACATGGTCTGCTTTGTACTCCTTCACCATCTTCCAAAATGTTTCCCTCCTTGTGACACTAGGCCGCGCATCAGGTTGAGGGTGCTGGCGGGGTGTCATAAATCAGTGTTGGTTAAAATGCGTACAACGCGAGGGTCAAGGGAAAGGCAGCCTAACAGCCTAACATAATGTCAGCCATGTGTTCCAAAGTCCCAACAGACAAGACTTTGCAGTCCTCATCAGAAGGATGACTCTTAATCTCCTCATCCTCTTCCTCCTCTTCTACCCATCCACGCTGAACAGATAGAATAAAACTTCCATGGGTACTACTCTCTGTAGCGGAAGCAACCGTCTACTGCTCCTCCTCCTCATCATTTAATTTGCGCTGAGAACATGAACCGACGGTGGTCTGGCTATCACCCTGTGTACTATCTTACCCCATTTCCATGCAAAACATTCGCCTTAATTGTGAGCAGCGAGCGTTTAAGTAGACACAGAAGTGGAATGGTTACGCTGATAATAGCGTTATCACCGATCACCATCTGTGTGGATTCCTCAAAGTTGCGTAAAACCTCACAGAGGTCAAACATCAATGCCCACTCGTCGCTTGTGAAGAGCGGAATCTGACTGGAAAGGTGACGACTAGAGTTGAGCGAACACCTGGATGTTCGGGTTCGAGAAGTTCGGCCGAACATCCCGGAAATGTTCGGGTTCGGGATCCGAACCCGATCCGAACTTCGTCCCGAACCCGAACCCCATTGAAGTCAATGGGGACCCGAACTTTTCGGCACTAAAAAGGCTGTAAAACAGCCCAGGAAAGAGCTAGAGGGCTGCAAAAGGCAGCAACATGTAGGTAAATCCCCTGCAAACAAATGTGGATAGGGAAATGAATTAAAATAAAAATTAAATAAATAAAAATTAACCAAAATCAATTGGAGAGAGGTTCCATAGCAGAGAATCTGGCTTCCCGTCACCCACCACTGGAACAGTCCATTCTCAGATATTTAGGCCCCGGCACCCAGGCAGAGGAGAGAGGTCCCGTAACAGAGAATCTGTCTTCATGTCAGCAGAGAATTAGTCTGCATGTCATAGCAGAGAATGAGGCTTCACGTCAGCCACCACTGCAACAGTCCATTGGCATATATTTAGGCCCAGCACCCAGGCAGAGGAGGGAGGTCCCGTAACAGAGAATCTGTCTTCATGTCAGCAGAGAATTAGTCTGCATGTCATAGCAGAGAATGAGGCTTCACGTCAGCCACCACTGCAACAGTCCATTGGCATATATTTAGGCCCAGCACACACACAGGCAGAGGAGAGAGGTCCCGTAACAGACAATCTGGCTTCATGTCAGCAGAGAATTAGTCTGCATGTCATAGCAGAGAATGAGGCTTCACGTCAGCCACCACTGCAACAGTCCATTGGCATATATTTAGGCCCAGCACACACACAGGCAGAGGAGAGAGGTCCCGTAACAGAGAATCTGTCTTCATGTCAGCAGAGAATTAGTCTGCATGTCATAGCAGAGAATGAGGCTTCACGTCAGCCACCACTGCAACAGTCCATTGGCATATATTTAGGCCCAGCACACACACAGGCAGAGGAGAGAGGTCCCGTAACAGAGAATCTGTCTTCATGTCAGCAGAGAATCAGTCTTCATATCATAGCAGAGAATCAGGCTTCACGTCACCCACCACTGTAAGAGTCAATTTTCATAAATTTAGGCCCAGAACCCAGGCAGAGGAGAAAGGTCCCGTAACAGACAATCTGGCTTCATGTCAGCAGAGAATCAGTCTTCATATCATAGCAGAGAATCAGGCTTCACGTCACCCACCACTGTAAGAGTCAATTTTCATAAATTTAGGCCCAGAACCCAGGCAGAGGAGAAAGGTCCCGTAACAGACAATCTGGCTTCATGTCAGCAGAGAATCAGTCTTCATATCATAGCAGAGAATCAGGCTTCACGTCACCCACCACTGTAAGAGTCAATTTTCATAAATTTAGGCCCAGAACCCAGGCAGAGGAGAAAGGTCCCGTAACAGACAATCTGGCTTCATGTCAGCAGAGAATCAGTCTTCATATCATAGCAGAGAATCAGGCTTCACGTCACCCACCACTGTAAGAGTCAATTTTCATAAATTTAGGCCCAGAACCCAGGCAGAGGAGAAAGGTCCCGTAACAGACAATCTGGCTTCATGTCAGCAGAGAATCAGTCTTCATATCATAGCAGAGAATCAGGCTTCACGTCACCCACCACTGTAAGAGTCAATTTTCATAAATTTAGGCCCAGAACCCAGGCAGAGGAGAAAGGTCCCGTAACAGACAATCTGGCTTCATGTCAGCAGAGAATCAGTCTTCATATCATAGCAGAGAATCAGGCTTCACGTCACCCACCACTGTAAGAGTCAATTTTCATAAATTTAGGCCCAGAACCCAGGCAGAGGAGAAAGGTCCCGTAACAGACAATCTGGCTTCATGTCAGCAGAGAATCAGTCTTCATATCATAGCAGAGAATCAGGCTTCACGTCACCCACCACTGTAAGAGTCAATTTTCATAAATTTAGGCCCAGAACACAGGCAGAGGAGAAAGGTCCCGTAACAGACAATCTGGCTTCATGTCAGCAGAGAATCAGTCTTCATATCATAGCAGAGAATCAGGCTTCACGTCACCCACCACTGTAAGAGTCAATTTTCATAAATTTAGGCCCAGAACCCAGGTAGAGGAGAAAGGTCCCGTAACAGACAATCTGGCTTCATGACAGCAGAGAATCAGTCTGCATGTCATAGCAGAGAATCAGGCTTCACGTCAGCCACCACTGCAACAGTCCATTGTCATAAATTTAGGCCCAGCACCCAGGCAGAGGAGAGAGGTCCCGTAACAGAGGATCTGGCTTCATGTCAGCAGAGAATCAGTCTGCATGTCATAGCAGAGAATGAGGCTTCACGTCAGCCACCACTGCAACAGTCCATTGGCATATATTTAGGCCCAGCACACACACAGGCAGAGGAGAGAGGTCCCGTAACAGACAATCTGGCTTCATGTCAGCAGAGAATTAGTCTGCATGTCATAGCAGAGAATGAGGCTTCACGTCACCCACCACTGCAACAGTCCATTGGCATATATTTAGGCCCAGCACCCAGGCAGAGGAGAGAGGTCCCGTAACAGAGGATCTGGCTTCATGTCAGCAGAGAATCAGTCTGCATGTCATAGCAGAGAATCAGGCTTCACGTCAGCCACCACTGCAACAGTCCATTGTCATAAATTTAGGCCCAGCACCCAGGCAGAGGAGAGAGGTCCCGTAACAGACAATCTGGCTTCATGTCAGCAGAGAATTAGTCTGCATGTCATAGCAGAGAATCAGGCTTCATGTCAGCCACCACTGCAACAGTCCATTGGCATATATTTAGGCCTAGCACACAGGCAGAGGAGAGGTTCATTCAACTTTGGGTAGCATCGCAATATAATGGTAAAATGAAAATAAAAATAGGATTGAATGAGGAAGTGCCCTGGAGTCCAATAATATATGGTTATGGGGAGGTAGTTAATGTCTAATCTGGACAAGGGACGGACAGGTCCTGTGGGATCCATGCCTGGTTCATTTTTATGAACGTCAGCTTGTCCACATTGGCTGTAGACAGGCGGCTGCGTTTGTCTGTAATGACGCCCCCTGCCGTGCTGAATACACGTTCAGACAAAACGCTGGCTGCCGGGCAGGCCAGCACCTCCAAGGCATAAAAGGCTAGCTCTGGCCACGTGGACAATTTAGAGACCCAGAAGTTGAATGGGGCCGAACCATCAGTCAGTACGTGGAGGGGTGTGCACACGTACTGTTCCACCATGTTAGTGAAATGTTGCCTCCTGCTAACACGTTGCGTATCAGGTGGTGGTGCAGTTAGCTGTGGCGTGTTGACAAAAGTTTTCCACATCTCTGCCATGCTAACCCTGCCCTCAGAGGAGCTGGCCGTGACACAGCTGCCTTGGCGACCTCTTGCTCCTCCTCTGCCTTGGCCTTGGGCTTCCACTTGTTCCCCTGTGACATTTGGGAATGCTCTCAGTAGCGCGTCTACCAACGTGCGCTTGTACTCGCGCATCTTCCTATCACGCTCCAGTGCAGGAAGTAAGGTGGGCACATTGTCTTTGTAGCGTGGATCCAGCAGGGTGGCAACCCAGTAGTCCGCACAGGTTAAAATGTGGGCAACTCTGCTGTCGTTGCGCAGGCACTGCAGCATGTAGTCGCTCATGTGTGCCAGGCTGCCCAGGGGTAAGGACAAGCTGTCCTCTGTGGGAGGCGTATCGTCATCGTCCTGCCTTTCCCCCCAGCCACGCACCAGTGATGGACCCGAGCTGCGTTGGGTGCCACCCCGCTGTGACCATGCTTCATCCTCATCCTCCTCCACCTCCTCCTCATCCTCGTCCTCCTCGTCCTCCAGTAGTGGGCCCTGGCTGGCCACATTTGTACCTGGCCTCTGCTGTTGCAAAAAACCTCCCTCTGAGTCACTTCGAAGAGACTGGCCTGAAAGTGCTAAAAATGACCCCTCTTCCTCATCCTCCTCCTCCTCCTCCTGGGCCACCTCCTGTTCCATCATCGCCCTAAGTGTTTTCTCAAGGAGACATAGAAGTGGTATTGTAACGCTGATAACGGTGTCATCGCCACTGGCCATGTTGGTGGAGTACTCGAAACAGCGCAACAGGGCACACAGGTCTCGCATGGAGGCCCAGTCATTGGTGGTGAAGTGGTGCTGTTCTGTAGTGCGACTGACCCGTGCGTGCTGCAGCTGAAACTCCACTATGGCCTGCTGCTGCTCGCACAGTCTGTCCAGCATGTGCAAGGTGGAGTTCCAACCTGGTGGGCACGTCGCATATGAGGCGGTGAGCGGGAAGGCCGAAGTTACGCTGTAGCGCAGACAGGCGAGCAGCGGCAGGATGTGAACGCCGGAAGCGCGAACAGACGGCCCGCACTTTATGCAGCAGCTCTGACATGTCGGGGTAGTTGTGAATGAACTTCTGCACCACCAAATTCAGCACATGCGCCAAGCAAGGGATGTGCGTCAAATTGGCTAGTCCCAGAGCTGCAACGAGATTTCGCCCATTATCACACACCACCAGGCCGGGCTTGAGGCTCACCGGCAGCAACCACTCGTCGGTCTGTTGTTCAATACCCCGCCACAACTCCTGTGCGGTGTGGGGCCTGTCCCCCAAACATATGAGTTTCAGAATGGCCTGCTGACGTTTACCCCGGGCTGTGCTGAAGTTGGTGGTGAAGGTGTGTGGCTGACTGGATGAGCAGGTGGAAGAAGAGGAGGAGGAAGCCGAGAAGGAGGATGGTGGCAACAGGAGGCAAAGAATGTTGCCCTGCGATCCTTGGCGGCGGCAGGACGTGCGCCAAACAGCTCTCCGCCTGGGGCCCAGCTGCCACTACATTTACCCAGTGTGCAGTTAGGGAGATATAGCGTCCCTGGCCGTGCTTACTGGTCCACGTATCTGTGGTTAGGTGGACCTTGCTACAGATGGCGTTGCGCAGTGCACACTTGATTTTATCGGATACTTGGTTGTGCAGGGAAGGCACGGCTCTCTTGGAGAAGTAGTGCCGGCTGGGAACAACATACTGTGGGACAGCAAGCGACATGAGCTGTTTGAAGCTGTCTGTGTCCACCAGCCTAAATGACAGCATTTCATAGGCCAGTAGTTTAGAAATGCTGGCATTCAGGGCCAGGGATCGAGGGTGGCTAGGTGGGAATTTACGCTTTCTATCAAATGTTTGTGAGATGGAGAGCTGAACGCTGGCGTGTGACATGGTTGAGACGCTTGGTGACGGAGGTGGTGGTGGTGGTGTTGGTGGTACATCCCCTGTTTGCTGGGCGGCAGGTGCCAACGTTCCTCCAGAGGCGGAGGAAGAGGCCGAGGCGGAAGCAGCAGAATAGGCCGAGGCGGCAGCAGCAGAAGAGGTAGCAGGGGGAGCCTGAGTGACTTCCTTGGTTTTAAGGTGTTTACTCCACTGCAGTTCATGCTTTGCATGCAGGTGCCTGGTCATGCAGGTTGTGCTCAGGTTCAGAACGTTTAATGCCTCGCTTCAGGCTCTGATGGCACAGCGTGCAAACCACTCGGGTCTTGTCGTCAGCACATTGTTTGAAGAAGTGCCATGCCAGGGAACTCCTTGAAGCTGCCTTTGGGGTGCTCGGTCCCAGATGGCGGCGGTCAGTAGCAGGCGGAGTCTCTTGGCGGCGGGGTGTTCTGCTTTTGCCCACTGCTCCCTCTTTTGCTACGCTGTTGGCTCGGTCTCACCACTGCCTCTTCCTCCGAACTGTGAAAGTCAGTGGCACGACCTTCATTCCATGTGGGGTCTAGGACCTCATCGTCCCCTGCATCGTCTTCCACCCAGTCTTGATCCCTGACCTCCTGTTCAGTCTGCACACTGCAGAAAGACGCAGCAGTTGGCACCTGTGTTTCGTCATCATCAGAGACATGCTGAGGTGGTATTCCCATGTCCTCATCATCAGGAAACATAAGTGGTTGTGCGTCAGTGCATTCTATGTCTTTCACCGCTGGGGAAGGGCTAGGTGGATGCCCTTGGGAAACCCTGCCCAGCGGAGTCTTCAAACAGCATAAGAGACTGCTGCATAACTTGAGGCTGAGACAGTTTCCCTGGTATGCATGGGGTGATGTGACAGACTGATGGGGTTGGTTTTCAGGCGCCATCTGTGCGCTTTCTGCAGAAGACTGGGTGGGATAATGTGAACGTGCTGGATCCACTGTCGGCCACCCAATTGACTAATGCCTGTACCTGCTCAGGCCTTACCATCCTTAGAACGGCATTGGGCCCCACCATATATCGCTGTAAATTCTGGCGGCTACTGGGACCTGAGGTAGTTGGTACACTAGGACGTGTGGATGTGGCAGAACGGCCACGTCCTCTCCCAGCACCAGAGGGTCCACTAACACCACCACGACCATGTCCACGTCCGCGTCCCTTACTAGATGTTTTTCTCATTGTTATGGTTCACCACAACAACAAATATTATTTGGCCCAATGTATTGTATTCAAATTCAGCGGGATATAAATTTGAGGCCTAGTATTTAGGCGCTGGGTGACCGGTATGGATTTAGTGACAGAATTAGACTTGGAAATGCACAGAAGCGTGTGTGTGAAGTTATTCTGAATGACCCAATGTGCACCTTGAATATTATATACCCTTTTTGGGATAGATTTCAAATAGCTCTGATATAGCAGGAACCACTAAATTATGAAATTGCTAAATTGGGAATTGTACTTCAACCCAGAACAAAAATGTGCTTTGACGGCACTAAATAACTTTCCCAGCTACAACAGGACAGCGGTAACGAGAGATTTAGAGGGATTTAATTTGAGGGCCTAGTATTTAGGCGCTGGGTGACCGGTATGGTTTAGTGACAGAATTAGACTTGGAAATGCACAGAAGCGTGTGTGTGAAGTTATTCTGAATGACCCTATGTGCACCTTCAATATTATATACCCTTTTAGGGATAGATTTCAAATAGCTCTGATATAGCAGAAACCACTAAATTATGAAATTGCTAAATTGGGAATTGTACTTCAACCCAGAACAAAAAATGTGCTTTGACGGACACTAAATCTCTTGCCCAGCAACAACAGTACAGCGGTGGGTAACGAGAGATTTAGAGGGATTTAAATTTGAGGCCTAGTATTTAGGCGCTGGGTCACCGGTATGGATTTAGTGACAGAATTAGACTTGGAAATGCACAGAAGCGTGTGTGTGAAGTTATTCTGAATGACCCTATGTGCACCTTCAATATTATATACCCTTTTAGGGATAGATTTCAAATAGCTCTGATATAGCAGAAACCACTAAATTATGAAATTGCTAAATTGGGAATTGTACTTCAACCCAGAACAAAAAATGTGCTTTGACGGACACTAAATATCTTGCCCAGCAACAACAGTACAGCGGTGGGTAACGAGAGATTTAGAGGGATTTAAATTTGAGGCCTAGTATTTAGGCGCTGGGTCACCGGTATGGATTTAGTGACAGAATTAGACTTGGAAATGCACAGAAGCGTGTGTGAAGTTATTCTGAATGACCCTATGTGCACCTTCAATATTATATACCCTTTTAGGGATAGATTTCAAATAGCTCTGATATAGCAGAAACCACTAAATTATGAAATTGCTAAATTGGGAATTGTACTTCAACCCAGAACAAAAAATGTGCTTTGACGGACACTAAATATCTTGCCCAGCAACAACAGTACAGCGGTGGGTAACGAGAGATTTAGAGGGATTTAAATTTGAGGCCTAGTATTTAGGCGCTGGGTCACCGGTATGGATTTAGTGACAGAATTAGACTTGGAAATGCACAGAAGCGTGTGTGTGAAGTTATTCTGAATGACCCTATGTGCACCTTCAATATTATACCCTTTTAGGGATAGATTTCAAATAGCTCTGATATAGCAGAAACCACTAAATTATGAAATTGCTAAATTGGGAATTGTACTTCAACCCAGAACAAAAAATGTGCTTTGACGGACACTAATATCTTGCCCAGCAACAACAGTACAGCGGTGGGTAACGAGAGATTTAGAGGGATTTAAATTTGAGGCCTAGTATTTAGGCGCTGGGTCACCGGTATGGATTTAGTGACAGAATTAGACTTGGAAATGCACAGAAGCGTGTGTGTGAAGTTATTCTGAATGACCCTATGTGCACCTTCAATATTATATACCCTTTTAGGGATAGATTTCAAATAGCTCTGATATAGCAGAAACCACTAAATTATGAAATTGCTAAATTGGGAATTGTACTTCAACCCAGAACAAAAATGTGCTTTGACGGACACTAAATATCTTGCCCAGCAACAACAGTACAGCGGTGGGTAACGAGAGATTTAGAGGGATTTAAATTTGAGGCCTAGTATTTAGGCGCTGGGTCACCGGTATGGATTTAGTGACAGAATTAGACTTGGAAATGCACAGAAGCGTGTGTGTGAAGTTATTCTGAATGACCCTATGTGCACCTTCAATATTATATACCCTTTTAGGGATAGATTTCAAATAGCTCTGATATAGCAGAAACCACTAAATTATGAAATTGCTAAATTGGGAATTGTACTTCAACCCAGAACAAAAAATGTGCTTTGACGGACACTAAATATCTTGCCCAGCAACAACAGTACAGCGGTGGGTAACGAGAGATTTAGAGGGATTTAAATTTGAGGCCTAGTATTTAGGCGCTGGGTCACCGGTATGGATTTAGTGACAGAATTAGACTTGGAAATACACAGTAGCGGGTGTGTGTGAAGTTATTCTGAATGACCCTATGTGCACCTTCAATATTATATACCCTTTT